>NC_081312.1:162604968-162782468 GCF_026419965.1 Kogia breviceps | reverse complement strand
ATTGTCATGCTGACTCCGGTGACTGTTTTACTTCTCAGAGGCGCTGAGGTTGGGAGAGGTGAGTCTGCAGGACCGGAGTCTGGGAAGCGGCAACAGAGAGCATCAGAAGGTGTTTTTCCACGTGGCAAGATCTCCTTTCTCCTTGGATTCTCTCAGAGTCTAGTGTGTATGACTCATGAAATCAGAGCTGGACCAGGAGAAAACCAGTTCGGGGACTCAGACTAAGACAAGAATCTGTGAATACCCCCAACCTCGCCTTATACAGGGAGTATTATGAAGTTGCTGGGCAGCTGTAACCAAGCGCCACAAGCTGTGGGGCTTAAACAACAGAAATTATTCTCTCCCAGTCCTGGAGGCTGGAGGTCCAACATCAAGGAGTCAGCAGGGCTGGTTCCTCCTGAGGCTGCTCTCCTGGGTACATAGACGGCTGTCTCCTCCCTGTGTCCTCACGTGATCGTCCAACTGTGTCCAAATTTACCCATCTTGGGGATTCCCCGGCAGTGGTTAGGACTCTGCACTCTCGCTGCCCTGGCCCTGGGTTCAGTCCCTGGTCAGGGAACTGAGATCCCAGAAGCCATGTGGCATGGTCAAAAAACTAATAATAATGAAATAAATAAAAACTGAAAAAACCCTCCACAAATTTCCCCTTCTTAGAAGGACATCAGTAATAGTGGGTTGGGACCCAACCTAATGGCCTCACTCTAACTTGACTGCCTCCATAATGACTCTATCCCCAAATAAGGTCACACCCTGAGGTTCTGGGGGTCAAGACTCCAACATATGAATTTGGGGGGACATAATTCAACCCATGAGGACATGAGTCTCTTATGATTGCCCATCATCACCCCACGATGTGAGGCTGGGGGGAGGCAGCGTTCTCCCACAACAGAAGCTCGGAGGCCCAGACATTCCCGAGCTCCTCTCTCCAGTGACAAAGGCCTGGGCCCAGCTCTGGCCAGAGGGATGCCTGCTCAGCACTGCGAACTGATTGGCATCTACTGTCACAGAGACGTGGGCCAGGGCAGAACTCTCTCCTGGTGATGGCGGCCTCCTCCAGTTCCTCGGGGCAGCAGGTGTCCCACACTGCATTGCCTTCCAGTGCCCGGGCAAGGGCGGGGGGGGGGGCATGCGGTGAGGACCCCATGCAGGGCCCAGGGCTGTGGGAGGCTTGACAACACTCCCTCTGCAGCCATCCAGGCGCTGGCACAGAGGCTCTCATGGCTCCCTCAACACGGGCTGATGTCTGTCTTCTCTCTGCGTCCTGGCTGCCCACACCCTGCCCAGCAGCTGTTCCTACTTGCAGGCCCTTCCCATCGACGTGCCTTTCGCAGCTCTGCTGGAGCCTCAAGACTTCTGCAAGGTCAGGCTGCCGTCAGTCTCAGACTGCTTGCTCCGAGAAGCTTCTCTGCGATGGTGGGAAGGATGCTGGCTCTGGAGCTGGTCAGACCCAGGTTCCAACTTTGATTTACTAGATGCGTGATTTGGGGGAAGCTATTTAGACTCTTGAGGCCTCAATCTTCTCTAAAATGGGCTCATTAAAGCAGCTGCCACACTTGCTTGTTTTGCGGATTTAAGGAGCTGAAAATGCAATGTATGGTGAGCAGTTCACACGGTCTGGTCCCAGAATGGAAGCCTGCCCTCAGTGAGACCTGAACATCTATCCTGGGAGCCCTCCAAACTAGCCTGCAGGGCACGTGATGGACGAGAGATGGGCCAGCTCAGTGTCCAGGGAGATGAGCTTTACCCACGGGCTGGCAGTGTTGCACGAGGTCTGTTTCCCCGCGGAGGGTGGGGGAGGGAGGGGTCCCTCCACCAATGCTCAGCTATCCCAGGCCTGCAGGGCAGCACCAGGTGACCAGCCAGGACAGCCTGGGCCCACCTGACGCTAGACTCCGCATGCCACCCCTCCTTCTGTACCGAGGGCCTGGCTCCTTCCCCTCCCTGGAGATTCTGAGGCCATTAGAAAGGTGGGAAGACTGGAGAAGGTGCTTAGGGGACAGTGTGAGATTCCTTCACTGTCTGTCCCCACGGGTACTGTCTCCCCGGGCATGGAAACCCACCATCCTTTCCAGGTCAATTCAAGTGCGTCTCCCAGGACTAGCTCCTGACGTTTCTGTTCCCCACGCTTGGCGGAAGGTGCCCCAGCCCCCCAGCCCCTGGCACCTGATCAGAGGGCCAGGGGAGGCCTTTAACCGGTTGCTTCCCCTCTGGGTGGGGGGATGGGGTGTCCAGGCACCTGTCTGAGAACCCGGTTGCTATAGAAACAACCACCCAAAAAGCAGGATGGTGGGGTGGTTGGCAGGTGAGTTGGGCCCAGGCCTTTTTCAGAGACGGGTTTTTTTTTTTTGCTTTGCTTTCTGGTGGAGAAACACATCTTGTATTCCTCATTCATATTCATCGTGGGCAGTCTCTACCCCACACGTGAGTTTTAATTTTAAATTTCTCCTGGGGAACAACGGAGTCATTTTTAGCCGGCTGGTTCGGGGAGCCTTTGAGCAGCCCCTGGAATCCGCAAGGATCAACAGGAGCCTGCGGGGCTGAGCTGTGTTTGATTTAAAATTGGAAACAGGAGGCAGAAGAGTGGCTTTATATAGCCTGGGAGGTCCAGGAGCCCTGCACTGATTTATGACAGGCCTGCTGAAAGCACATGGAAGCCGAGGTAATATTTATAAATTCCTTCCCCAAGGATGGATGGAATGTTCTGAGCTGCAGTCAGAAACCACCTTTTGGGGGGATGAAGGGAGGTTAAGTCCAGTTATTCGCGGACTGAAAGGAAAAGGGAACTTGAGCATGGAGGGGCTGCTCCAAGTCTGTTCCGGAAACACGGGCTGCTCTGCAGGCCTGGGTTCCTTGCTCAGGTCCTCAGGGCCCCCCTCCCATCCTCCTCCCTTTCCCCCCCCACCCGCCCCGTCCTACTCAACGAGGCCAAGGACCTACAGCTGGCCAATTGCGGTGACTGCACTTTACAAACAAAACATCTATCTAGGTGTCTGGGGACAGCACAAGTCCTGGCGCTGTGGGGAGGGAGAAGGAAAAGAAGATCGGGGGGAGGGAAGGGGGAGAGGAGGCTGAAGACAGACGCGGGTGTGGCCCAGGAGCCTGAGTCCCTGGCTGAGGCCCAGGTGTGACGCCGGGACACCCGGAGTGGGAGTGGCCGGTGCCCGGCATGGAGCAGGTCACTGTGAAGGGTTCGCCAGGCTGTCAGCCACCGTGAAGGACTCGCACCCACTGCAGTTTGGACATACCGACCAAGGCAGGGGACCCCCCCCAGATTCAGAGAGCGCCACCCACTGTGTGCCCCTTGGGCTGGCATCCCTGTCCCTAACCTAGCAGTTTGGGAGAGCGGCCAGCCGTGTGGCCGAGCTGGCTGATGGCCTTGCTTGAATGAGAAAGGACAACAGAAAACATTAAAAAAAAAATGTGTCAGGAAAGTAAAACCCGGGGGGGCCCATTCAGCTCTGTGGTCCCCGCAGCCTTGATGCCTGATTCCCATCTGCACGCAGAAGGGAGGCCCGTGTATCACTAACCTGTGTGTGCTGGTCTCCCGTGAGGTGCACTCTCCCCAGAGCTCGGGGTCATGAGAGCCAAGCTGGAAACAGCAGGCGGTGGTCTGAGGGGCTCTGCTGTCTCTGGGGATGGGGGAGAAACTGTCATCTTGGTTCCAGAATGCCCAGACCCCTCATCCGCAGCCCGGTTTCTGGGTGTCACCGGGACACCCATGGGAGGGACAGGAGGTCTTTCCAACACCAGCTGCGTTCCTGCCCTGGCCCCAGGGGTTCTCACGACAGGTTCTAAAGCCGGTTAAATGCAGGTAGGGTGGCTCCGGTGTGATGCCAGGAGGCCAGACAGAGATGCAGAAAGATACCTCACCCCTTCCAGCTTAAGTGCTGGCAGACACGCAGGTCCCCATACTTCAGGGCACCCACCAGGACAGAGGGGATTGAATGCCAGCTCCCCAGCCAGGCCCACACTGGCGACTGCAGACCCGCGGACACTGTGCAGGGAGACCTGGAACTCTCCCTTCCTTACCTCTGCTTCTTTCCCTCCCGCAGCCCTGAGCACACGTCCAACGAAAGACACAAGGTCCCTGGAGATGACGTCAGTGCTTCTTTTGGCAGATGGGGCCATGATGCACATCTGAGCCTCTGAGGTGACAACTGGCTTGGCTCTCTGCTCGTGGCACCGGGGCAGCCACGTCCATGGCACCTAGACGTTCCGTCCACTCTTACAGGCTTGCTCCTAAGACTGCACCTGCAGGAGTTCAGCCACCCCCGACTGTTGAGGCTGCGGGAGGATGAGCCCAAAGAGGCCGAGCCTGCAAGGCCCCGCAGTCAGAGCGCCCGTTTCTCTTCCCGCACGAAGGGGGCTCTGCAGCTGCCCCGCGGGGGCCAGTGCCCAAACGAGACCCCGGCTCTGCCCTTGGACTGTTCCGAAGGGTGGAAGTACAGAGTGTTGGTGCTGGAAGGATGATAGCAATGGTAGCTGTCATTTATTAAGCACCTACTGCGTGCCAGGCATGTTAAGATGATTTCTGACCCTCACAAGTGCTGGAAGGGGCGCCATTCTCATCATCAGGTCACGGTGGAGGCCACGGAGCTCTAGGGAGTCTGTGAGTGAGATCAGGGGCACAGGCCTGCATCCAACTCCAGCTCCACCCCTTACCAGCTGTGGGACAGGCTGCTTTCTGAAGCTCTCGGTGTCTACGCTTCCTCATCTGCAGATGGCGAAGCTGCAAAGGGTGGCCCCTGCAGGGTGGTAGTGAGTCACTGCACAGGCAGTGTGCTCACAGCAGGGCTCGGCGCCCAGGAAGGGCTGCCAGAGTGTCAACTGTCAACACGGGGAGGACGAGTGATTTGGGCCCAGTCGGTAGGGCAGCAATAACTACAATCCCAGTCTGTCCGGCCCCAGAGCCCGTGCTCTTCCCTTTACATATGAGGAAACGCGCATGGTGGGGAGGGTGTCAGGAAAGAGGACTTGTCAAGATGGGCCAGCTGCTCCGTGACTGTCCCAGGGCTGGCAGCCCTCTCTGATGACCCCAGGTGTAGCGTCCACCCCACGAAAACACTGAAATAATCTCTGACAAGCCCCTTTGGCCTTTGGGTTATCTGATGCCACCTCTGGGAGCCAGGGTTTAATGAGGGAAGCACTGTCTCTTGCTTTTGCACCACACGGGCCCTCTCCAGCCCTCACTTCCTTCAAACTGCACTTCCCAACAACTCGATCGTAAGTGTAAGAAATCCATGAACACAGACCAGTGTTCCTTCCCCACCATAATCGACTCAGATCTAAGGAGCTCTACGTGGATTTTTAACCACACTCTGCTGCCAACTTCTCCATTTTATTTGAAATAAATATTCAAGATTTACCTTGCCTAGACTCCTCTCTGTTCACTACACCCATCAATACAAGATTTCACCGCACTTCCAAAAAGCACAAAAAGAGAGATTCCTGCCTCTTTTAAACCCTGGACTTAACAAGGATCATTTCCGTTGGAACCAGAGAAAAACAGACGCTTTCTGTATCCCCCTGTGGCCTCTTTCTCCCTTTCAAATTTCCCTCCAAGAAGGTGAATAGAAACGTGTTACAACTGACTCCCAGCTTTAAGAGATGCATCACCTCACCTCGGTTTGGCACAGAGACAGAAGGGAACGAGAGAGCACAGGGGAGTGGAGGGAGGGGAAAGGAGGTGGTGTTTCTCAGGAGACCAGACCCTGGTTGTCAGCCTCCAAGAGCGCCCCTCGCCCCAGGGCCCTGGTTCACAGCTGATGGAGGTGCCGGGTGCGCTTTAGGGATCCCACGTGGAGGGCTCCCAGAGGTCACAGTGCGGCCCCCCTGGGGCATGAGCCGCCAGTGAGGCTGTGACCGTCCTCCTGCCCTGCTCGGTGCACAGGGACGTCCCTGAGCCTCTGCTCCCGAGGGATGGAACATTTGGGGTTTGCTGGGCTTGGGAGTGGCCTGTGTCACCCTGGGCAAGGAGAAGGTGGGGAGGTAGGCAGGAACGAGGAGAGGAAAGGGGGACAGACAGCCGGATCAGGTCAATCAGCGAAGAAGGAGCAGTGCCCAGAGGGGCCGTGCGCGCGGAGCCTGGACACCCTGGGTGGGGGTGGGGTGGGGGGCTGCGGCCTCCCTTGGAGACCAGCAAGCGCACGAACTCCTTGTAGTGCACCAGCTCGCGCCGTCTGCCGCCCGGATCATCTCATCCACTTCCTGGTCGCTCGGCTTCTCGCTCAGCCGGGTCATCACGTGCCGCAGCTCGGCCGCGCCCATCAGGCTGTAGCCGTCCTTGTCGAAGACACAGAAGGCCTCCCGGATCTGGTCCTCGGCGTCCCTGCCCTTCACCTTCCGGGTCATTAGGCCCAGGAACTCGGGGAAGCCCACGGTGCTGCTGCCGTCGAGGTCCGGCTCGCCCACCAGGTCCCGGAGCTCGGCCTCAGTGGGGTTCTGGCCCGGCGACCACAGGACAGTACCCAGCTCCCGCATGCTGATGGCGCCGTCCCCGTCCTCATCAAACGGGGAGAAGGCCTCCTTGAACTCGGGCACCTGCTCCTCGGGCAGCTGCTCGGCCCTGACCGTTGCGGGGAGGTGGTCCTGCACACGGACGTGGCCGGGCGCCGGGAGGTGGCCGGGTGTGGGGCCGGCGGCTGGAGTTCTGGTCCCGGCTTGACTTGCTGGCGCTGAAGAAGGAGCCGGGATGTCCCTCACCGTGCACGCTCCCCGCCCTGCAGTTGCCTGAAGTCCGGGTCCTGTTGGAACAGGAGTCCAGGCCCAGGCAGTGGGCCGGCCGGCTAGTTGCACTGACGCCAGCAGCTCTGGGAAAGGCCGGGCCCTCCTCCCCACCACCCAGAGCCGCTGGGACCAGTGGGGACACCTCCAGAGAGGCTGGTAGACAGCCTCTAGAGAGATGAATTCTGGACTTGCCTACCGGAATCCTACCCCCCGGTCTTCACACTCTCCACTCAGTAAAACCACTGGCTCTGAGCTCTTTCCTGCCTGCAGCTGAGGTTTTTGGCAGGAGGAAGAACAGATGTTGTCTTTGCCTGAAAGGAACTCCCTTTCCTTTTCTTTGGTTTCCAAAGTCTGAAAACCTTAGGGTTCCCAAGAGGGTTTTCAGAGGAGGAGAAAAGAAAAATATTTTTTCTTCAGATAGAAGCAGGCTGCCCCCAGATCCTACAGAGGCTCATATGTATTCCATCAACAACACAGCTAGTTAGCGGGGAAACTAACAGAAACAAGCAAGATAATGAGATACTTTCAATAAATGCTATCAAGGAAATAAAGGGTGGTGATGGAAAGCAGGTGGGGAGGTTACTTCTGCAGCAATGGTCATGGAAGTCTTCTCTGCAGAGGTGGCACCCGAGGGTGACCTGAGGGGGAGAAGGGGCCTTCCAGGTGGAGGCCAGCAGGTTCCAGGTCCAAAGGTGGGAGAGGCTCGGTGTGGCCAAGGGACAGAAAAGAGGCCGGTGCAGCTGCAGCCCAGGGTGAAGGGGAGAAAGCAGGAGATGAAGAAGGGAAGACAAGCGAGGTTCATCAGAGGCAAGAGGAATTCACGTTTGTTCTCCAATCCATGGGAACCCCTGCACATTTTAGCAAGGCCATGTCTGAAAGTCTGAGCTTCTGGTTTCGGGAATGGGAATGGACAGAGCTGAAGAAAGGAGGTTTTTTAAGAGGAGGTTCTCGAGAAGGTGAAGTGGGATGCACACCAGGTACACACGCTCGGAGCTTGACTCCCAGGAAGCCTGGGGAAGGACCAGCCACAGAGTGAGAAGAGGTGGCTTTGCCTGTGGGAATCCATGCAAATCCAAAGTGGTGAGACCCAGAGGAGCCAACGAAGGACTGAAGGAGAAGAACGAGGCCGGATGCTGCCCAACTTCGAAACTTACTGTCAAGATGCAGTGATCCAGACAGTGTGGTGCTGGCTGGAGAGCAGACAAGTAGATCAGTGTAACAGAATAGGGAACCTAGAGAGGGACCCCTATCAAGAGTCACCTGAGCTTTGACAATTGAGCAAAGACGGTCTCTTCAACAAATGGTGCTGGAACAACTGGACGTCCACCTGCAAGAAAAAAAAAAGAATCTGGGCAAAGACCTTATACCCATCACAAGTAACTAAATGGACCATAGACCTAAATGTAAACACAAAAGTAGAAAACTCCTAAACGATAACGTAGGGGAAAATCTGGATGACTTTGGATTTGGTGATGATACAAACCCAAGGTTTGTAGTTTGAGTTTGGGTTGGGTTTAGATGATGATCTGTGAAAGAAAGAAATGACAAACTGAATGCTTTAGTCCGAATGTGTCTCCGCTCAAATTCAAATGTTGGGGGGACGTATTCATGAAATGCTGCAAGGGCAGGAACAGGAGAACCACTGGACAAAGGCGTGTAGCTGACAGCGTCCTGGGGAACCAAGGGCCAGCATCACGATGCAACTTGTGCCTGACATTGACCCGCTGATGGACTGCGTCCTGCCTCACCTATGAAGGGTAAGTGGACAACAGGTATCTGCAGGTTTCTGGGTCATGGCCCGTGTTCTTCAAAAAGTCATGTTGAAAGGGAGCTCAGTAAGGGTTTTAAACAGAGTTGTGCATGACTCACAAGACACAGGGCTGTGACAGCTAAATTGCTGCAACTCTCTGGTTAGGAAACTATGACAGAGGGAATGTTTTTAATTCCCTAGGCTTCTGTATTCTCCCCCTGCGGCCTCTCAGTGCATTGATTCCTTTCCCTACAGCATATACTTGTGGTCTTAGGACCCATCTAAACATTTCAAAATTACTGGGGACTCTAAAGAGCTTTTTAAAATGTCTGTCAATATTTACTGGGTTTGAAATTAAAACTAATAAAATTTTAAAATATTTAAATATATTTTTATGTATTTATAACTTTTAAAAAACAAATTAGGGGCTTCCCTGGTGGCGCAGTGGTTGAGAGCCTGCCTGCCGATGCAGGGGACGAGGGTTCGTGCCCCGGTCCGGGAAGATCCCACATGCCGCGGAGCAGCTGGGCCCGTGAGCCATGGCCGCTGAGTCTGAGCGTCCAGAGCCTGTGCTCCGCGATGGGAGAGGCCACAACAGTGAGAGGCCCGCGTACCGCAAAAAAAAAAAAAAACATAAAAAAACAAATTAAAAACCCATTACATGTCAACACAAATAACGTAGTTTTATAAAAAAAAGTTAATTATACTGTATAAAAAATAAGAGTGGTACCTAAAAAAAAAACCCCCAAAACACAGAAGAGTTGTACCTAAAAACATAATTTTGCAAATCTCTTTAATGCCTAGATTTATAAAAGCATGTCTGCTTTTGCACTTGATCTGTGGGAAGATGTTTTGATTTGAAGTGTATGATAATCCAGCTTCACACAGCTATGCACAGCTGGCAAAGGAGAGAGCATTTAACGACCCTTTCAGGTAACTGTGGTTATTCTTCTTTGATACCATATCAAAATTTGACAGGCGGTAGCTTCTTAAAGGTTGGTTGTAGTGTGAACTCTGAAACCATGCCAACGAACTTTTCATCCTGTTACATTAAAATCCATTGCTCACTCCTGTGCTCTGAATGGATCTTTTACCCATGCATGATTCTGTGATGCTATGCATGGGTCATTTAAAAAATATTGATTTACTGAGTTCTGCAGATCTTCTGAATGTTGAATCATTGTATGTATAATTTTTTAAAAATCACATTCATTAATATTACCACCAATTCCATTAGAAGTCTTTAAGTATTGGGAAGTCTCAAGCTCACAGTGGCAAATACAAAATCTAGAAAGTTCTAATTTTCATTTGGACGCTGAAATTTTATTATTGCAACAAATACTGTCAGTTATTTTCCTTGAAGTGCCAGGCTCACTTCATCGCTTTTTGAGAAAATGCCAAATACCAAGTCTGAGTAACCACAGTTCGTCTGTCAGCTGTTTTTTCTCAAAAACTGGTGTTCCATGAAAAAAGCTTACCTTGTGACTTATGTATGCACACAAGTGCTTTTCTTACAACAAATCATACTAGACTACTCATCAGAGTATTAAGGATGTGCATACAAGGGTTGAAATAATAATTATACTACTTCTGCAAGAACGTTCTTAAATGAAGCTGGCTTTTTAAAAACTTGAGACCATGTGGTGGGGAAGACTTTAATGACTGCTGGTACAGTAGCCTTGATTCTTGCTAAGGGGCTGGTGATTTCACCCACCAGTGCTTCCTGAGCTCAGTGCAAAAAGCTGACACGGTGAAAGTGGCAAATCGTGTCTGGTACTACGAGAATAGTTGTGACCACCCAGGCTTACCGAAAGGGTGTTGGGGACACCCTCCCCTCATATGGATCCATGGAACACACTTGGAAGGACCACAGTGGTAGAGTTGAGAATCAGGAGTGAACCTGGTGTAGAATTGCCTGGGCTGGAGGTAAGAGGCACTGAGGATGCTGGGATCCTGGTGGGGACCGCGGGGTTGGCCTTACAGAGTATAGTGTTAATAAGGACCTCAACAGACCCACAACGAGGGGACGGCCTGCTGCAGCTACTTCCTTACAAGAGCAGATGACCCAAGGTGTTGCCTTCCCCCCTGAACCGGTGCTATCATAGCTTCTGTCAAACAGAATTTGTGCCTCTCCTGCTGGGCGCTATAGAGAAAGATATAGATTGGGATACCTAGTCTTTTCAACCAGCTCCATTCCTGTGCCCTTCCAGAATGGGTGTGGCCGCAGGCCTCTCTCTCTCCTTCTCTCTCTCCCTCTTGTTCTCCCACCCCCATTTCCATACAGCCACTCACCAGCCCTAACATTTACTTATCTACTTCCTTTCCCCCAGTAAAATACAAACACCTTGTCTTAGTGTTATCAGGTTTCTATGACAACATGCCACCCCCTTGGGGGCTTGTTAACAGCAGAAACTTATTGCTCACAGTCCTGGAGGCAGGAAGTCTGAGGCCCGGGGGTGGCCTGGCGGTGGGGAGGGCCCTCTTCCAGGTTGCAGACTTCTTGTGTCCTCCATCACTGGATGGAAAGGACCTGGGCTCTCTCTGGACTCTCTTTTTTTTTTTTTTTGCGGTACGCGGGCCTCTCACTGCTGTGGCCTCTCCCGTTGTGGAGCACAGGCTCCGGACGTGCAGGCTCAGCGGCCATGGCTCACAGGCCCAGCCGCTCTGCAGCATGTGGGATCCTCCCGGACCGGGGCACGAACCTGCGTCCCCTGCATTGGCAGGCGGACTCCCAACCACTGCGCCACCAGGGAAGCCCCGCGCACGCAGCCTTGACCAGCTGCTGCTGCTTCTTACTTTCCAGGGCTGGGAGGGGCTGTGACGCTTTGCTCTACTTTCCAACTTACACTGACCACGGGAAAAGCAACACTTTCTAGTCACTCTCATTGCCAGGAGAGGGTCTTCTCAGCTGGGGGGATGGGGGACTCCTTCTGTGGGAACCAGGGGGCCTGGGCTGTTCTTTCTCACCTCCCACCGAAGGCCGTTCCAGCCTAAGAGGCTGAGCCAGCTCTGGGAATGACGTTTGCTCAGTCTTGCTCTTGTGTGAATCATCAGGATTCCTCCAGGCCTGTCCCGGGCTGGGCTGCAGTTTCAGCTCAGGGAGGAGACCGTTGATCTGGATCAGAGCTGTGCATCGTTGAACTGAAGTCTGACAAATATCCAGGTACGTCATTTACCAGGACACAGGCACTGCCTTGTGCCTCCTGCTCAGGGATCACACGCCGCTGGGTGGTTTGCGTTTATGATTCGAGGCCTCACCTGCGGAATAAAGTCCACCGAGTGTGGAGGCAGCCAAAGGCCTGGATTGTTCTGAGCGTTTCCTGGGTCTTCCTGGGTGGGCGGGTCCTCCTGGTTCCACCTGCACCCTCAGTATCTCTGGGGGCCTCATCGTGCTTTCATGCCCAAGGCGACACAGGGATATAAAGTGGCCTGTGTTTAACTGCTGAGAGCCGCTTTGATTAACTCAGGATTAAACCATCACCCAAAACTAAAGCTAAGATTTAGCACATTAGTGCTAAATCTCACAATAAAAGTAGCCAAACAAGTCAAAGTCTGCTTCCCTGGGAAAAGGACAATGTTTTGTGATTCCTGAGGGCTCAGTAATTTTTCCCAAGTAGCTCGTCCTGCAGTCACTCACTGCCCGTTCTGTCCATGGGCAGGGGAAGGGGTTCCAGGCTGGCCTTGGGGCAGAGGCCAGAGGAGAGCAGGCTGGAGGGGCCAGGGCTCACGTGTATGACACGCCCGCCTTTCAAACTTGTATCTGATGTTTTGAAAAAAATTGACAAACCGAAACTATTACAGGGACTGATGTTGCTGAGGCGCTAGAACTCCGTGCTACAAATCTCTTGATATCAAGACGCACATGGTAAGTGGCTAAGGAGGCCCGTCTGTTCCTCTAAGTCCCCATCGCCACAGGGTGGGGGCGGGGGTGCTAATTACATTGAGGAGAACAAGCTGCTCTCCCCCGAGGGGTCTGGGACTCACTAAGAGGCCAGAAAGGCGTTGGTTCCAAGTTACAAGCCTTTGAAGTTTACGGTGGTGATGAAAACCTTTGTGTTTAATACAGGAAGATGCATGTGTACGCGCGCGTGCGCAAGGACACGCATGAGACTCAAGCCTTCATGTGTGAATGCGCGTACCGACCGGTGAGCCTGTGAGGTGTGGAGAAAGCAGGAGGCTTGGGGCGTGAGCTGGGCACCTGGACAAGCCACCAGAAGGAGCAAAGTGGCTTGGAAAAGCACAGTTCCAGCTCCCTTTGAGGTCATTCATCCAGTGGATTTGAACTTGGTCTCGGAGACCCTTGGACTCTGCAGAGGTCCTTCCAGAGACGCCAAGGAAGCAGGAGAAGGTGAAGCGGAGCAACTCGATTTCCTTCCTTTCCGCACTGCCAAGCAGGAAAGTATGCTTTTAACCGCTTCATCTGTGTTGGGCAAATTGCAGCTCTCTGGTTCATTGTCCTCACCTGTCAACTGGGCGCAGTGTGGCCCAGGGCACGTGCATCAATGCATGGAAGGTTCAGGAGGGTGGCTGGAACAGTAAGAGCCCAATGAATATTAACGATTATCTGTCATACGAATAAGATTTCATTTGCAAACGTGGCTCGACTGCTAATGACATTCTGAAAGCTACCATCCAGTGCAACACCCTCATTTTCCAAATCCTGTAACCCGTCAAATGTGAGCAGTTACCTAGGTCTGTACTACTGCTTAGTGAGGACAAAAATGGGCGTCGCAGTAGGATCTCCTGGCTCCAAGACAGGTCCTCTTCGTGCTGCCCAGGACGGCTCTCCTTGGGCAATGGACCCGAGGGCATTTGCAGCTGCAGAGGGAATCTCTCTCCAGCCCCATTCTCCCTGGAGGAAGGGAGAGTGTCTGGTCACCGCAGGCTCTCGAGGTCCAGCTTGGCTCCGGCACATCTGTTGAATGGATGACAAAGGCTCTGACCAAGATCACACTGCTGTGTGGAGGCTGTGCCGGGATAGAACTCAGGTGTCCCGGGACGAGTGACCGACCGGAATTGGGTGAAGGTGGGGGTGGGGGGTGGGCTTGGTGCCACACGTGGCCTGTGCGATGGGGAGGATGGGGCGAGAGGGCTTATGACGCTGTGTCATCAACTGTGTGGTCCCAGCATCCCAGGGAGAACCAAGGTCCAGTCCAACAGAAAGCCCTCCATGCGCCCGCCTGGGGACGTTGAGACAGGAGGGGTGAGCTCAGTGCAGGGTCTGTCTGGGGACCTGACATCCCACCCCCATTACCCCCTCCATCCTCCATTTCCTCACCCAGACCACAGGCTTCGTGCCTGATCTGAGTTCTTGGGAGAGAAGGGACTAAAAGCTGGAATCACCATTTTCGCTAGTGGGGCGCTAGAAGAACCAACATTTATGTGGTCTCTGTAACCAATTGGATGCAGGAGAGATGGGCCTCCTGGCACCTGGGAAAGCTGGCTGCTCCGCGGTCGGCTCTGGAGAGCGTCCCGGGGCCTGGGCAGCCCCTGACCCCTAGACCTGACGGGGTGAAGGCCAAGGCAGCCTTTCGGAGGGAAGCCTCGGGAGAGAAGGCCCTGGGCAGGCACTGTTTTCATTCCAGAAAGGACATGGATGATGCGTGACATGTGAGGTGCTGGAAGGGGAGGGTGCGCTGGGTTGGGGGGGGAGCTCTTCATGGTGGCCAGTAAGAGAAAGGGCCCCCCAGGCTGTGCCCCAATCCACCCAACAACTTACTAAAAATGAAACAGGAAATTCCAAAACTGTGGCTTCTAGATACAAATAAAGTCCGCTTGGAGGAAGGAATTGTAAATGCACCTCAGGGGAAAGTGGTGTAGCTTGAGGAAACAAACGAAAAACCGTGAACCCAATATTTAGAGCACTTTCACTGTAAACGATAACAGCTTGGAATATACTCCGAGGGAAATGGGCCAGTATAAATGACAGGCTCTACTAGCAAGAAAAAAAGAGAGAATCACGTAACAGCCAACACCTGCCTTCTCTGATCCTGCCTGCTGTGGAATCGAGCAGGAGAGTCAAGCCAGGATCTGGGGGAGGGCGTGGAGCTCAGCTCTTGCCTGAACAGAACAGAAGGGCGTTAAGGTTATAATAAAACGGAGGATCAAGGAAGGAGAAAAAGCTCCACTCTCTTTTCAAGATGCCAGAGAGTGGTCAGGCATGCTTTTAAAAAGTGAAGAAAGCTCTTAAAGGAGAGTTAAAGGCTAGAGATCTTCTCAAAACCTGCATTGCTTCTACCTGTTCAGCAAGCACAGCCATTACTAACACGGGTGAAGAAACTGGAATAAAATTAGGGGAAAAACCTAACGTTCAAAGAAATCTGCGTAGCCAGAGACAAGGGTCTCAAGATAGAGAGGAGGTCAAGCTAGAATCAGAGGGCAGCTTGTCACACAATGTTCTGGAAGATAGGAGAACAATGGTAGACTTAATGGATACTGACGGCTGCAGGTGATGATGAAAGCATATTGCAAAATGATGGCGTTCTTGGTAAAACTGTTACCAAGGACTTCATAGAGATGTCCTGAGAACCGCCCGTGTACCAAATCCACTGACCCAGTTAGCTAATTTAAAATGTAAAACTGACTCGAATCAGGTAACCAGCATCAGCTGGGCTGTGCCGCCCAGCCAGGTACTTAGCGAGAGGCAGAGAGTGGAGATTGAAACACATCTCCTTCGGGCTCATCTGTGGTCTTACCATCAATCCACAGCCCCCGCCCTTCTGCCCCGCCCTTCCGTGAGCAGAGCTGTGCCCGTGCTTTGCAACAGTTCATGCAGACAGGTGTTGATGGAGTGGTCGAGCCTGGCTGCCAGCTCTCACCAGGGCTCCAAGGGCTGCAGGGGCAGGGCCTGGCTGTCCTCAGCGTCTGGCATATGAAGGTCGGTTATCAGAAGCTGAGCTGTGCTGTGATGCGGGACAGACAGGAGGGGTTGGGCTCTGCAGTCGGGCGAACCCAGGTGCGAATTCCCGGCTCTTCCATGAACCTGTTTTGTGACTTCCCTGAGCCTCTGTTGCTTCATCTGGAACATAGGAGTAAACAGTGAGGACAAGATGAGATCACCCTTTAGAGCCCTTTGCATGGCCCCTGGCACACGGGAGCTCAGGTGTGAATATGAATGTCACCCTCTCCCCAGATAAATGGGGCAGAGGCACGAACGTGGCTCTACCAGGTTAGGCAATGAGGTGCCGACAGGCGGGGATGGATGTCCAAGGAAAGGGTAAAACTGGTGGCAAGTGACATCACTGAACACAGATGCAAAAGGTCCTCATCAACCCATCACCAAGGGTGGCAGGAGTACCAGGGGCCGTGTTGTATCGTGCCCAGAGCTCTTCCTCACTGTCGACCAGTTAAAGCTGATACGAGGCTCCAGAGCAGGAAAGAGCAATTTCCCAAAAGAGAGAAGCAGTATGAGAAACACATTCTGTTTCTAGGAAACTTGGTTGGCTGGACAGGATTGTGGGAGAGAGACCACAGCTATGGTGGCACAGAAAGGGCTCCTAGGATCTTATGATGAGGGAGGGCGGAGAGGAGACACACCAGCTGTGTAGATAAGACAAAAGCCTCAGGGCCAGCAGACGACAAGCACTTCTTAGAATGTAACAGAATTGCGAGAGGAGGTGGGTGTAGGAGTGACTCCCATCAGACAAAAAACAAGGCTGAGATTCGAGTTAGGGGTGAGAGGTAAAGGGTGTCTGGATTCGCGAGACCGTGAACCACGGTGGTTGGGAAAATTGCAGTGATGGAGAATCACAGCAAATATGTAGATGCTTTTAATAATTAAACATCTGTCCAATAAGAGACCTGGAAACGTATCTGTGGCTTATGTACAGGCTTTGGAAGCAAGATGCTCAAGGGACCCAGGGCGGTGGTGCTCAGACGCGGGGTAACAATAAGGGTGGGTGAGCTTGGGAACCATGAGACGGCTGGTGGGAAACAGGACCCGGCATCTACCACAGGGGAGGTGAAGTTACCCGCCCCAGTCTTGTGGGGAGCCAGCCCCGTACCCACAGCTTCCCGGGTCCGAAGCCAGTGATCAACCACCTGCTTTGTGGCCTCGGTGGGAGCGCTGTGTTCAGGGTGCCGGCCCAGCAGGGCTCCTGGGACGGCAGCCCGATCACCCGCTTGTCTCTACTGCCCCTGAAGAAGGGCGCGGAGCCAGGGGTGGTCTCGCCAGCGGTGGTCTCGCGGGATGACATCAACTCCCACGCGGTGTCGTCTCTCGCTTCCCGGGGTGGATCTCCCCGGGCAAGGGCAGGGCAGGGCTGTCCCCAGGGAGACTGACACAGCGGGGAGGAACAGGCAGGTCCCTGCAAGTCAGGGGAGGCAGAGGAGCCTCCAAGACCTGTCCTGCAGGTTCCTCGGTGTTTCACCCACAAAACCCAAACAGCAGTGAACGCACTGGCGTGTGTTCCCGGGTCAGGGCCCCGGGAAGCTGAAGCCACCCGCCCTCACGCTGGCTCTGGAGGCCTGCACACCTCCCGCCAACGCACACTCATGCACACACGTCACTCTCACACAGACACACGGCTACTGCGCGTAAAGGCTCTCCCGCCCCAACGGCTCACCCAGCCGTCCTGGAGGGGGTCACCCGTCCTGTCACAGCTGCTGGGGACTCCACATCCTCCAGGAAGGGGATGCCCCTCCTCCTGCAGGGTTCCCACGGCCCGAGCTCTTGATCTAAACTCTGCTACACAGAGCAGTAGGCAGAGATGAAACAGGTAAGACCGTGGGTCCAGGGAGTTCCCTAGACGGGTTTCTGCGCTGAGGGCTGACTTAGTAAACCCACGAGCCAGGCCAAGTTCACAGCTTCAGTCACCCAATTCTACATCCTCCTACCCCCTGGCATCTTCAGGTGCTGCCTACTCCAGCCCAGTGCTTTCCAGTCTTCCTGCAGCTCCCAGGCAGGACTCCTCTGGGATTGTAAATGAAGGCTCCCCTCCTTCCTGGTGTCTCTGTAGAGAACCCTGGTCTGAATAGAACGGAATCAGAGAAACTGGGGAGTCAGAAAAGAGCATTCTGCAGGGACAGGAAGCATTCCCCTCAGCTCTAAAATCACACTTTGAACCTTCAGTCAATAAACAAGTCTCCGCACCACCTGTGCAACAGGCTCCGAATGCAACCGGCTCCCTGCTTTTTGCCCGAAGCCAAAAGGCAGGCAGCCGCACCCTCGCCTAACGATCTGCCAGCCACGCTGGGCTGGAGAGTGATGACGCCCACAGTGCTGTTCTGGGAGAATCCCACTCAATTCTACCACCCTCTGCCCTCCACCAGCCCCGCCCCATGGCATGAGAGCTGGCCAGCAGCCCCGAGAGAGGACAGGAAGGCGGGACACAGCCCTCCCACTCCTCCAGGGCCTGCCGTGTCCACTGAGGGAGGCTCCTCTCCCCTTCCCACCCCTGTCTCTGAGATTGGGGAAGCCCTCTTGAGCTCCCTCCCCAGCTTGGCCAGGGTCCCTGTGAGAGTCACATGGGCAAAAGCCTCTGGGGTGCTGTGGTTGCCCATCGGGAGTGGGTGAGGCCGGGGTGCCTGTCACCTCTCCTGGGCAGACCGGCTGCTCCAGTTCCCGCATTTCTCGTCTGTGGCCCTCTGTCCCTCCCTAGGAGGAGGATTTCACCCCAGGACGTGGGGTGGGTAGGCAGTCTTCCTGCTCCCTTTACTCGGATTTTCAGAAAAGGAGGGGGTTCCCGTCCCATGGCAAAGGCTGCCGCTGGAGCCCTGTCCTCAGACCGACACAGCCTCGGTCCCGCAGCCTGTCCCAGCTCTGACGTGAGCCCCTCGGGCGGGGTGACAGCAGGCTCAGAAGGAAGCTCCGTAGAAGGTGTGAGAGACATGGCCGAGCAGCTGTCCACAGAGCAGGTGGCCGAGTTCATGGAGGCCTTCGACAAGTTCGACAAGGACAAAGACGGTGCCATCAACATCCAGGAGCTGGGCGCCGTGATGCAGGAGCTGGGCCTGGACCCGTCGGAGGCCGCGCTGAAGGTGTCTGTCGCCAGGGTGGATGAGGACGGGGACGGTGTCATCAGCTCCCAGGAGTTCCTGGCAGTGATAGCCAAGGAGGTTCAGACCTGGGCCAGAGCGGATGACCTGAGGACAGCCTTCCACGCCTTCGACCTGGACGGCAACGGCTACATCAGCGTGGCTGAGCTCAAGCGGGCCATGGCCCAGCTGGAGGAGGTGTCCCAGGAGGAGCTGGCCATCCTCATCCGGGAGGCTGACGTGGACGGGGATGGGCAGGTGAACTACAAGGAGTTCGTGCGTGTCCTCACCCAGAAGTGAGGCCTCCCGACCGCCGCCTCCGCCTGCCCGACGGCGGGCCTGCTGCGTGGTTGGGCCCGGCTTCCGAGGTGGGGGCGCCAAGGGACAGCCTAGGTGGTGGGTGGGAGGCACCTCCCCGTGGGGACCCCTGGCCTCTCCTGGGCCTAGGATCTGCTCTCTGCCCGGCAAGACCTCGTGTGCTTGTGTGAACGGGGTGCTCCCTACCTCGCAGGGCTGTTGGGAGGAGCCCCAAAGTGACGTGGTTATCAGAATAAAAGGGATCTGAGCTCTGAGGTGGTGACACTGCGCTTGAACGGGGGGCGTCCAAGGGCCCCAGACGGTGGGGTTCCGTGGGGGACATGGCTGGTAGACCACCCCTCCATGCCCGTGGATGAGAAGGCTGGCGAGCGCCACGGGGTGGGAGGGGGACGGAGGGGACCCGAGGGTCTGCCTGAGCTTCTGGTCAGGACCTGAGGCCGGAGCCGGGACCAAGGGCTGGGACATACCTGCACCACAAATGAAGTTTATCATTTTTTGTATGTAGCCAACTGTTCTTCAGGCTTGAATTGAAAGAAAAAAGTGCGTGTGCATGTGTGTGTGTGAGCGGGTACACGCACGCATGTGCACACACGTGTATGCACGTCCTGCCTTTGAGACATGGGATCTTCTAGAGTAAAGGTGGTGGACCCGGAAGACCAGCCGTGCCCCACCTGAAGGAGGTCAGGACAGTTGGGAATGGGAAGGACCAGAGGTGCTGTGATGGGTGAAGGGCGGGGGGCTGCACTTTGGGGGGCATTTCCCAGTCAGATCTGAGGAGGACATGGCTCAGGGAGGAAGGGGCCCCCCCAGACCCTTTGGCTGCAGCCTCTCAGGGCCTTTCTGTGGTGGGGGGCTCTGAAGTGGCTCCCAGGCTGGGGAGCGCCCATAGAGGAGCTGGGGGGAGTCCAGAACATGGAGATGGGAGACGAGGGTCTGCCTGCAGCACCGCCCCCCATGTCAAGCAGAGGTGCCATTTGAACTTGGGTTTCTGTGCTGTTGCTGTGTGTTTTTTAAAAACTATCTTAGCCAGGAAATTCCCTGGCAGTCCAGTAGTTAGGACTCCGCGCTTTCACTGCCCAGGGTGTGGGTTTGATAGCTGGTCGGGGAACTAAGATCCTTCAAGCCGTGCAGCACGGCCAAAAGAAAAGAAACAACAACAAAACACAAACAAACAAACAAAAAAAACCAGCAATAAAAACTATCCTAGCCAGAGCCAAGGCAAAGGTCCTCCATGCAGGGTGGGGGAGAGGCAGAGCCCGTTTACCTGAGGGATCATTGCAAAATACCTGTCCGGCCCTTTACCGCCCCCCTCATTCCGGCACGTGGGCGGGTGTGACAGCACTGTCCCAGCGCCGCGGGAGCGGGATCAGGTCACCAGGTGCAGCCAAGGTATCGATGAAGTTGTTCCATTTGGGGACATTTTCAGTGGGTCACTCAGTCTCCCGTGACCTCACAGAGGGCCGCCCCGTCCATCCTATCCCCAACTCAGGGTCTGACCGAAGTCCTTTCCTCGGGCCTGGGTTGGAGGGTGGGGAGACAGAGAAGAAAGGCAGGAGGCTCCTCTCCCTGAGGGTTCCGAGGCGGGGAGGGGCTGTAGCATCTGGAGGAGATAAGACGGGAGACAAGAAGTGGGGCACAACTGGAGGAGGGGAGGGCGGAAGCAGCAGGCACCCATCCTGGCTGGGGGTGGTTCCCCCGGGTGGTTTCCCCCCCCCCAAGAAAGTCCCCATCCTCTTAGGGATGCAGATCATAGAGGTTAGTTTCTAAATGAGAGGTTCCTAAAGGCCAGGCTGGTCCAGGAGGAAGTGTTCCAGGCTGTGTGTGGAAACAAGAAAAATAAAGACGTTTTGATAAACTTAATGTATTCAGTTTTTTAAATTCTGAGACTATGCTCTTTCTATAGTTTCTGTATTAAATGTCCTTTCTTTCATGAGGCAACTATGATGGTAGGTGACAGTTTTGTGAGTTTTTTTTTTTCCTTTCGCTACTTCCTCTGAAATGTGGGAAATTCCACAAGTGCCCAACATTGAATTTTGACATCTTACTGTCCCGTGAGGCCCAGAGCTCTGAGAACAATGGCTCAAGTCTGTGGAGTATAAAACTGGTTTTCTTTCCTTAAAAACACTATTCAATAAACTCCAAGTTCAGGACTGGTGCTTCCTCCAGAGGAGGAGGAGGGATCCGGGAGGCTCTCCATCAATGCCTCAAGGTTTTGTTTCCTAGGCTGCCTGGTGCTAGGATGCTAATACAGGGATGCTATTTTATTCTCCACATTCTCGTGTGTGTAAAATATGTTCTACTGAGGACAATGCAAGCAGTTCATGGACGATTAGAACTTACAGAGGGAAGGAGAGAGGTAAAGCCACCAGCAGCCTAGGGAGGTGGGGGTCAGGCTGGGGTGAGGGGTGGGACTCCTGAGGCTCATCCCTGCCAAAACGTTGCCAAAAAAGGGTTCGATAGGGCCACAAGGCAGGAAGAAAGCAGCAGAAATATCGCTTCATCTATTGCCTGGGGAACAGAACGGGAATCTGGGGGTCTGGGAGAGGAAGTGACTTACTTCAGGCCTTGGATGAGAGAAGGACCTGGATGGACCGCAGGGCTCCACCTGCACAGCTGCTTTCCAGGGGGCGTCCCGGTGGGCCCACCCTTGGAGGAGGGAGCCCTGGGGAGGGGTCTGGTGTGGACCAGGGGTTCACCGTCTTCTTAAATCTGCCGGCCTGTGTTTTAGTGACTTTCTCTTTACACCTGACACTGCAGGGGACAGAAAAAGAGCTTCACGTTGGCTCCAGGTGGCCGGGGTGACCTTGGTGGGGGGGGGGCCAGGTTACCCAGCCCCTAGTCCTGAAGCTCCCCCGCACCATCTAGACCCCAAGAATATAAGGCGAGAGAGCTAGAAGCCTCCCGGGAGCCAAGGCGGCTCTAGGCCACATCAGGAAACCGGGGGCTCTGAAAGCCAGCTCTCTGAAAATCCGTTTGCTGAGACTAGTTCTGCAAATGGCCCGCTTGCTGGTATTTCCCAATTTCCCAAAAAATTATTTCTAAAGACACTTCATAGGATTACAGAGATTCACATTGGATAAGATATTCTTAGCCATTGTTGAATATTTCTCTGAAGTTTTGTTTAGTTTGATATTTTAGTTTTTAGTTTGACTGTGGCTTGGAAATTGAGTTGCTGTCAGTTCACCTAAACATCGAACTATAACCTGACAGAGATGAACGGTCTTTTTTTTTTTTTTGTGGGTGGAGGGTCTGATTTTGGGGGAAGAGGAACCAATTCGTTTCAAGATGGAGTAGTTAAACCCTTGGAATCCGAGATGTGTGTAAGGATTACAGATGGGGTGGGTTTCTCTCCTCTAATAGGTTTTCAACACAGACTGCTGCTTTGGTACCTCTTTCAATTCACAGATTTGTTAACTGGCTCCATCAAAGGGATATTTTTGCATGGGTTGTAAGTATTTGGTAAATATATCAAAGTGCCTGGAATGTGAATCACATAACAAAACTGACATTTGGCTGAGCAGAACTGAAATGATACATTTACGGGAACTGGTTGGGGTGAAATCATTTTGGTGAAAACGAAACTAATCTCAACTAAAGCAAAAATTCCTCCAAATCCTTCCAGGCACTAATTTTAATGAATTATGCTACCTCTGATCAAAACAGAGGTTTCAAATTCCATATACTAAATAATACATTTTCTTCATTGAATTGCCCCTGTATCTTTTAAATCTTAATTTATATCTATTCCTGACAGGCCTTCTAAGGGCCATATCAAATGCCTCCTCCTCCAGGAAGCCCTCCAGAACAGGACCTAGCATGTTGTGGATCCTTAACATATACCCTTGGAGTGAATGACTAAACATCCCCCTTAGTACGAGTCTCTCAAGGTGCATGTTGTATTGTAA
Source organism: Kogia breviceps (assembly GCF_026419965.1). Taxonomy (NCBI): domain Eukaryota; kingdom Metazoa; phylum Chordata; class Mammalia; order Artiodactyla; family Physeteridae; genus Kogia; species Kogia breviceps. The sequence goes on along the minus strand of NC_081312.1, from coordinate 162,759,794 downwards.
TTCCTTGTGAACAAGGCCAAGTCTCCTTCCTCAGGACCCCACATAACGCAATAAAACTCATCAACATTTACCCTAGATTGTAAACCCATTGAGCTCAGGGTATGTGGATTTCTGTTGGGGTTGGTTTAGTACGAACCCTCCCACCATCTGCACTAGATGCCAGGAGACCTGGCAGGCTCCCTCCCACACGAGGCATGACCTCTGCAGGAAGGAGGTAGCTCCCATGCTGCCGATGGGGTGAAAAGGAATCTCTACAACTTCACACTCGACGGGAAGATGTGTGACTGGAGAGAGAGGGCGCCTTATGCCCTGGCTTCTAAGAACCATGAAGACAGTCTGCATAGGATCATAACATCCCCGCTGTTCTGTATTTGGGTTCTCCAGAGAAACAGAACCACAGAACCGGTAGGGTCTGTAGATACACAAGGAGATTTGTTATAGGAATCGGCTCATGCATTACGGAAGCGGAGAAGCCCCAGGACCTGCCCACTGTGGGTGGAGACCCAGAAGACCCGGGGACGTAGTTCAGTCCAAACCAAAGCCTGAGCCTCGGGAGCTGACAGGGTAAGTCCTGATCTTAATCTGAAGGCTCAAACCAGACCCGTGTCTGAGGGCAGAGAAGGTGGATGTCTCAGCTCAAACCAGGGAGGGAACTTGCCCTTCCTCTCCCTTTTTGTTCTGTTTGGGACCCTCAGTGGATTGGATGATACCTACCCACGATGGAGAGAGAAATCTACTGAACCCGGTCACATGCTCATGGCTGCTGGACACACCCTCAGACACACACCCATTAACACTGTTTCCCCAGCTCTCTGGGCATCGTTTAGCCCAGCCAAGATGACACATTAAAGTTAACCATCACTAAGTTCTCTCCCTCTCGGTGTAGGAAGGAAATAGATTCCCCGGGCAGGTAACTGGTAGGACAGACAATGATATAGATGTCAGGCTGCTTGTACCAGTTGATAAGATTTCAGATCAATGCTTCTCTCTTCACAGTACCCGCGCCCCCCACCCCAAAAGAAGTTGTTAAGAGTGTATTCTCAATAGATACAGGTTATGCCCTAGATTCTCAGGAACAATCTAGATAAGTTATCCAGCCCCATTTTCTGTCAACCTGTTCGGGTTCTGAGTTTTGGGGTCATGAATACGGCTGTCCTACTCCTCCCCTTCACCAGGACTCTGCTGGGTGGTCACGCTCCAGAGGGAGAAGCCCACTCCTGGGAAACCAGGGCCTGCCTCCCCCTCTCCTCCCCCCTCCCCTGGCATTGCCCAGCACAGGTGACCTCACCTGCCCCTCCTTTGCTCTGCTCCGGCATTACCACGACTCGGGAAAGGACCCGAGTGCCTCTGCAAGCTCTGTCTTGCTCACCTGCCACTGTTTGCTATCTCGGGCGCCTGGGTCTCTTTCCCACTCAGATGACCCTGCCCTAGGGTGCTGGCACGAGCTTCCTACGTCACAGCTGCCGTTCCAGCCCGAGCCTTTGCTATACGCTGTATTTCTCACTCCTGGTTGCCAACTAAAGCACCTGGAGAGCTTTTGAGAAAGGCCACGTGTGGGCCTCCCCCTCCATGATGTTCGGACCCTCTCCTTGGTCCAGGAGTCCCGGGCTAAGCCACCTGCTTCATACTCCCAGGTGCTTGTGTGGCCAAGGTGGAGAAGCCAAGAAGAGCATGAAGCCCTTACCTGCCCCGAAGCCATGGTTCTGCCCAGTGCCCCAGGCCTGAGCCTCCTCTGGGCAGGGGGCACAGTGCTGGGGGGGCAGATCGGGGCGGCGAGCACAGGCTCTGCGGCTCACGCTGGGAGGCTGCTGCCACCCAAGTCCAGTCTGAGTCACTTTGGGAACAGACGGTGCTCTGCTGGGTGACCCACGGCCCCCCACTTGCTCTGCCCACCCCCGAGAGCCAGGATGGACCCCCCGCCTTTCTGACCTTTGGCCCAGATGGAAGTCAGTTCTCGGGGAGGGGATGTCCGTGCTCTCAAGGAGTCTGGTTTTCCGGCATCCAGACCCGTGTGGTCACGACAGTGTGGTGGTGACGGTGGTGACATTCACTCACTCACTCATTCATTCCTTGAGCTCCACGCCTCCCCGTGGGCCTGTGAGGATAGGGGGAAGGTCACAGCAGGCTGAGGAGGAGACGGGAGCCGCCCAAGCGTGCAAACAGGAGCCGACACTCACCCCGAGAGCTGAGCTCTTGCTGGAGCTCAGGGATTCCTTTGTCCTTGCATCTTCCCCTCCTTCCCTCTTTTCTTCCTTCACCATTATTTCCTGACACAGTGTTAGGCGCGGGTGATGCAAGAAAGCATCCACTTTGAAAGCTCCCTGTATCGGGGACCAACGTGGGCACAGACGATCGCTGTAGGGGGAGGGGGTGCCCACTGGAGAGCTGGTACCCCCTGGGATGGGGGCTCATCCTGCCCGGGGCGGAGGCAGCTGGACGTGACGTTTCAGCCGGGTCTCTCAGTGTCCAGGGCTTCGAAGACCACGTGGGTAGTGAGCATTTCAGGCTCGGGGAGAGTTCGGGGTTCACTGGAGCCGGGGCCGCAGAGCCTCCCTTTTAGGCAGCCTCTGTGCCCATCTTTGGGCTCGTGGTTTATCCTGCTCAGAAGCAGCCTCATACCTTTGGGGAGGGGGCACCAAACAGCTGGACCCCGTGCTTGGCCAGAGGAGTGTGGGCTGCCTAAACTGCTATATCATCCTCTCTCCTTGAAGCCACTGAAATTCTGGAATCGCTGTCTTTAGGGATCAGCCTCCTTCCCAGGGCGATGACCTTGGGTGGCCCCGCACTGGCCGAGCTGCCCCCGGGCTGGCTCTGCTTCAGAGGCACCTGAGGTCTGGAGAGAGGAAGGAGCCGGTGGGGCCTTTGGGAAGCGGATGCGCAGGAGGGCGGCTCTGCTACCTTAGGGACTTTGCCTTAGCTTTTATCCTCGTCAGTGGATCTCAGCCCAGAGCGCCTGCCTCACTATTGAGGGTCGTGCTTCCACTCCAGGGAGCATGGCTCTGCTCTGTCCCTTGCTTGTTCCTCTCCGGCCACCGTTCCCCACCCCCCCCACCAGCTGGAACCTGAGCGTCAGGACCGCTGGACTCCTTGTGACCAGCTCCTTGCTGTTATCCCAGCAGTGGGGCTTGATTTCATAGGATGGATGAACTGCATGGACATGGCCATCGCTTTCATTTCCGGGCGCCTCACTTCTCGGTGAAGGGTAGAGACGGACTGGAACCTGCCCGGAGAAGGATGACCAGAAAAACACTGCAGGGGGGCGGGGGGGGCGTTCAGCCCGGAGCAGGAAGACCCGAAGAGCAGCTGCTGCATAGCTGAAGAGCCGCCCCTGGAAAGGGATTCGGACCTGCTCCAAGCGGCCCCAGGGCCGGCATGTGTGCTGTGGGCAGGGGGTGAGGTGGGGCGGGGAGCCGGACGGCAGCTCAGCAGGACGACGCTCCCGGACCGCAGGGCCACCCGAGGGGTCTGGGGCTGCCTCGGGAGACGGGGGACAGAGGCGTTCCCAAAGATGCTCGGGAGACATCTGGGAAGGACCGTGGAGGAGTCTCACCCATCCCGCGGGTCCTGGGCTGGATGGACGTTGATGTTCCTCCCATTTCTGAAGTTCAACGGTTCTGTAGTTTGGGAATCATTTCCGAAGGTGGGTCTAAAGAGCCTTGTTTTATTGGAAATAATGAGTGTTACGGGCTGCATTTTGTGTCCCCCAAATTTATGTGTTGAACTCTTAACGATGTGTGAATTTTTCTCTGGGAAACAGACCCTGGACAGAGGGGGGAAGGCCAGGGATGGGAGGGTTGCTGCTACAAGCCAGGTGTGCCGAGGACGCTGACAGCCACCAGCACCCCGAGAGGCGAGGAGGAGACTCTCCCCGGAGCCTCCCGCCGGGGACCAGCCCCGCCTGCCCACAGACACCTGGCCTCCAGATCTGCGAGGACAGAGCCACCAGGTTTGCAGTCACTCGTTCCAGCAGCCACAAGAGACAGTAGAAGTGGGTAAAAAGTGTCCAGCACTTGCTCACAGATGCACGTCGAGGAAGGAGCTCCCAGGCTCTCCAGGGCATCATCGCCCAGCAGAGCCAGCGAGGTTCTCCTGATGCTTGGGGATGTCTGAGCAGCTCTGCCCATTCTTGATCACATCTGGAAAACAAATGATGCAGCAACTGTGGTTTGTTTGGTGAAAACACAGTTTGGGGAATAACAGGGGTCCGGGGTGGGAGAAAAGTTGGGAAGCATCGGATGCAAGATTCTTGAAGACCCTCCACTGCAAGGCCAGAGCAGCGGGGAGGACAGAGGCCTCCCAGGCTGTGGGGCAGCCACACGCCAGGCCCTGGAAGTAAGAGCCAGGGGTTTGAGAAGGGCTGGGGTGGGGAGTCTTCTCCCACCAGCCACCCCCGAGGCCGAGCCCCGTTTGCCCCGGGCAGAAAGGTTGGGTGGTGGGTGGTCTTTGACGCCAGGACCTAACCCTGTAACTGGGGCCCAGCTGTTCCCTGGGGCTATGGCCCAGGCAAGGACGGGGGTCATGGTCCTTGAGGGGGGAGGAAGGCAGGGCAGGGTGCCCCGTCACCAGGAGAGGAGGCCCAGGGAAGTCTGTGGGCATGGAGGGGTGGGCTGGGGGAACCAGGGCAGAGGCCGACCCAGGCTCTCCCCCTTCAGCTGCTCAGGCCCACTTCGCCAGTGGCCTCGGGGTTCCGGAAGGAAGGGCGATACATTTGGTGAGGACTTACTCGTGCCCACTGTGAGTGGGGGAGCAAAGCTGACCTTGTTAGATCTCTGGCAGAGCTCTCGGCCCTGGTTTTCTCGTTTGCAAAACGGAGGTAGCAACAGCTCTTCCTCTGCAGGCTTTATCAAGTGGTAGTTCGACTCCAAACCAGCTCAGATCTGGTAAAACACGGCGCGGAGGCAACCACATGAGGCCTCGGTGGTGTGTGTGTTTCTTGTCGCAGGCTCCCAGGTCCCTGCAAGTGTGTGCAGAGCCCATGGGCTGCCGGGCCCGAGAAGATAGGATGGTTTCACTCTGACAACTTGGGGTGGAGCCTGAACAGTCCTCGGGGCTCCACTTCCTCCTCTGGGTTTTCCATGAGGCAGAGGGGATTTCCTGGCAGGAACCACCGCCGTATCTGTCAGGGCCAGTGGGCAGTGATATTGGAAACACAGCCCGTTATCGCTCCGCAGACAATGCTGGTGTCTTGCTCCGCGGTTGGTGCTGGCAAAAAAAGAAAAAAAAAAAAACAAAAACGCTTTTTTGGCATATGCACTTTTAGACCAGAGGATTGTGTTTGCATGTATGTTATGATTACTGGGGGTGGGGGCAGAAGAGAGGAGAGAAAGAAACAGAAAAGTAACTGGTAGATTTTTCTTTTAATTTTTTGGCCACACTGCGTGCCACGTGGAATCTTAGTTCCCCGATCAGGGATCGAACCCGTGCCCCCTGCAGTGGAAGCGTGGAGTCTTAGCCACAGGACTACCAGGGAAGTCCTGAAACTGGTAAATCTGAAAGGGAGTACATTGTTGACCAAAGTTTGGGGCCTGATGGTACCTGAGATGATTTTAAGACTTAACCTGGCAAAGGTAACAAAGGAGAGAGGTGACCTCCCTTTCAAGGCAAGAGTGTCTCAGGCAGGACTTATGGTGTTGCTTTCAGGATGCTGACTATTATTGTTTCCTTCTGGGTATAGCAATGGAAGCTGGTTTTCCACTTATAATCACCATCTTTTAAATGCACTTACTAAATGCAGAATGTGTCGATTAAAGAATAGCGGGTAGAGAATGGTTAAAAAATGCAGAATTGTGACTGTGGCTCTAAATGACTGGGCCTTTGGAGACACGAATGTGCTTCAAACCTTCCATTATACTGAGGATGGGCTGAGGCCACGGAAGGGGTGGGCTTGAGCTGAGTCCCAAGAGGGAAAGATGGGTGGTGGGGACGGTGTGTGAGTGCCTTGGAGAATGAGAGAGACAGAGGATGAGTGACAGTGAGGGATGCAGGAGAGAACTTCACCTACATAGACTCTTCCAGGGGCAGCCGGGGGCAGGGCAGGTGCAGGCGCGGGCAGAGGAGACCCGGGCCTCGAGCTCCTGCAGGTGCAGCCAGCCTGCCTACCTTGGCTCTAACCCTGGGGAGGGGGCACAGCACAGGCACCTCCTGACCCTTTCTCAAGACCAGCGGGAGCTCAGGACTCAAGCCAGGGGCCAAAATCTGGCTGCAGCCACAGGGGGGGACCTTTTTAAAGAGTCAGCTTTCAAAACTTCTGATTCATTTCCAAAGGTTTGCAAAAACTCCCCGAGGTCTCAGGGAAGATGAGTTTTTGCTCATCAAGAAGAGCACCAGGGATCACTTCCTGCCTCGTGACCTGTAGGTTTCTATCCAACCCAAAGGGAGGCGGAGAAGCAGGGGCTGGGAGGGGGATGGGCACTGTTTGGCCTGAAGTGAGGAGAGGAGAGGGCTAGTTCTTCGGGGCCAGGGGAGGCGGAGAACGAAGGTTTGGTTCAGTAACTCCAGGAGGGAGTTAGGAAGGCATCCAGAAAATGTTCTCAATACAAATGAATAGGTGACAGCCGGCAGGTCATCTGGTCAACCTGCTCAAGCTCTGAAGCCAGGGGCTCGGCCAAGTCACTGCTGGAAGCTTCTAGTGTACACAGAAGTCTGGATGGAAGTATAGTGTGGACTGCCCTGCAGGCTCTCCTCTGCATCTCATTCTCCTGCTGAGCCTACCAGCACGATGGGGACATGGCTGCAGAGGCTGGGAGACAGCCCTGCTTCTGAGGAAAGGGTCTCTCCGGCCGGAGACTGGAGAAAGGACGTCTCCAGGGACTGGGTGGCAAGAGTCCTGCCCGGGCCTGGGGGTGGGTGGGAAGCTCTGTAGCTGAGTTTAAGGGGTCTCCTGGGGACCACCAGGTGGAACCCGGGGAAGATTGCAGACACCACCCAGGCTGGATGTTGAGTTACCTCCGCAATGAGGTGCAAGAGCCACCAGCAGCGTGAAGGACAGGCTGTTGGGGGAGTGACTACCATCTTATCCAGTAGGCGGGGGCAGGTGAGGCGTGGGTGAGGGAGGCAGTCGGCCTTGAAGCCAGTCCGTGGGGCAGTGCAGCCCGGAGCAGCTCGGCTGGAGTCAGAGGGACGGGGCGCAGCTCTCAACCCCGCGGACCAGTCAGTCCTCCGCTGTAAAGTCAAGAGATTGAGTAAGACCGGGGCTTTCAAGGTCAGCTTGTTTGCCTTGTTCAGTGGGATGCAGGATTCAGGGACAGAGGGCAGCAGGCCTTAGACCACAGCTGCGTCTGGTTGATGTTTATGACCTACTCCCCTATTTGGGGCCCTGGGAGACGAGCCTTGGTTTCTCTTCCTGAGATTTGGACTAACTTGCTCCCTCTGGTTTGGTCCAAACCCCAGGGCCTACGAGGCCCCTCGGACCGGGCTCTCCCCAGGTCTCCCCACGACAGCTCCAACCCAGCTCACCTATCAGAGTCTGTACTTACCTATCACTACGGTAAGAAATTCCGTAAAAACTGTTACTAAACCAGGCTCAGCCTGCGTTGCAGCCAGACACCGAAGCACTGAGGTTTGCAGCCGAGAAAGGGCAGAGGCAGCCAGGCGAGGAAACTGGAGAACAAACCTCAAATCCACCTCCCTGAACGGCGAGGGCCTGGGGTATTTATGGGGTAAGGAAGCAGCGTGGTCTGAGGCGTGGGGAGGGGCGGAAAGGTGATTGGAAATAAGAAAAAGGTGAGTTTCATTGTTGTTCTGAGCAGGTGTTAAGCTGCAGGCTTTTCCGCCGGAGCTTGTTCAGAAGATGGAGGAGTTAGCAGTTCTGAAGGTGGCATTTTGGGCTCCTGATGACAAAAGGTCACCAAGCAGATACTTGTGCATGCCCAGTCGGAGGGCCAGTGGTCCTAAGCAGCCTTAAGTGGCTGGGGCTTGAACTAGACACAGCTGACTCCAAGTTCCTGGAAAACAGCTCGGGTAAACCTCTGATTGTTTGGGCTCTGTGACATGTAGAGGACATTCAAGTCTTTCGTGGCAGCAATGAAAGCGAGCTTCATAGGTGAGGGCAGGTACAGGTGCAATGGACTTAACTGGCTGTCACCCTCGGCCCCAAAACCTTCAACACACACAATCTCGCAATTTCTCCAGGAGCAAATTAAAGAGCGGTTCTGGCCCAGCATCTCTGATGAGGTTGCAATCGATAAGCCAGTAGCTGAGGCTGCCTCATCCAAAAGCTTGGCTTGGGGCGTGAGGTCTGCCCCCCACCCCATGTCTCCCTCACGCTGTGGGCAAGCTGGTGTTGGCTGTGGGCACAAGGCGTCAGTTCCTCCGCCCGGGGGCCTATCCACAGGCCAGCGTGAGCGTCCTCAGAGCATAGTGTCTGGCTTCCTCCAGGACCGAGTAAGGCAGAAGTGGCTTCAAAGTCACATGCTGTCATGTGCATCTTATTCTGTTGGTCATGCAGACCAGCCCGGATGCATTGCAGGAAGGGGCTGGAGAAGGTCTGAATTCCAGGACCGGGGCTCATCGGAGGCCTGGCTGCCACAGGGCCCTCGCGGGGCTGGAAGTCTTCAACCAGATGGTTTCCTGTAACACTGACTCTTGCTGAGGCAGAGCTGAGATAAGTTAGCCTTCCTGGTTCATTCAGCAAACACGTCCGAGCACTTTCTCTACATCAGGAGAACTGGTGGGTAGGACACAAAGACCAGTAATCTTACAGACGAGTAGAGAAGGTGACGCTCACACTGGAAAGTGTTAAATGTCACAGGGGCAGCCATAGACCCCCGGTGGTGGGGACGTAGCGGGGGGATGGGTCTACAGGGGCGTCAGAGGCAGCTGCCTGCAACAGGGGAGGCCTAGCTGGGTCTGAAGGATCAAAACCGAGGGTGATCATTAACTAACTCCATCGCACCTGCCTTTACTAATCAAAGTTGTTTTAATTGTTGCTACAAAAAAACTTGCTTGTCCTCCAGACAGCATGGAGCCTAAACAATAAGATGCTTGCTCCAGTTTTTTTCCAGAAAGTTGGAGTCAGCTGCGTCTAGTTCAGCTGAGCAAGAGTCAGCTGTGTCCAGTTCGAACTGAGCTGGTCAAGACTGGGTGGGACCACTGACCCTTCAACTGGGCAGGGCGCGTGTCCACGTGGTGGGTGGAGAGGCCTGGAGCTTAGTTACGCCTGCACACAACGACCATCATCACACATTTTCCCAATCAGCTCTCCCCATGCCTCAGACCACCCTGCTTCTTGAGTCCTCATCCCTTAAGTGTCCTGGCCACTTGCCTTCGGGGAGCCAGATTGGAGATTTGTTTTCCTATCTCCTCGCCTGGCTGCCTTGCGAATCATCTCTCTCTTTGCTGCAAACCGTGGCGTCTCAGCATTTTGGGTTGCTGTACAGGGGGTAAAACAAGCCTGATTCAGGATGAGTAGGAGGTCACTAGACAGAGGGAAGGAGAGAGAGGGGGAGGGAGGGGCGAACAGCTTCCCAGGTTGGGGGAGCCAGCCTGGCTGCTGCAGGGGAGGGAGGCTCAAGGTGCCGGCATTGCAGGGTTACGGTGTCACTTTTCACTGCTCTGATTTCACACCTTATTTCTCATCCCTTGGACCCACGCTGTTCAGCAGGCATTCGCCAACAGCTGCGCTTGTTTGTTACTGCAACAAAGAAACTCACTGGAAAGTTCTCAGAGACCCAGCCCCGGAGGACCTAGCCGGTAAGTTAGAGCAGCAGAGAATGACTGCGGAAATAGTTTCCTCTTGTGGAAAAGATTGTTTCACGCCCCTGCCGTGCAGGCAAACATCATTTCGTGTTGCGGGGACTCTGCCCAGTTGCTCTCAGATGGGAGGTGCGGGAGTGTGTGTTTACTTGCCTGTGTGTCATTTTCCTTTGTTTTGGGCAAGTGCGCTGCCCGCTGGGATCAGGCATGCGTAGGTCCGAGGGAAACACACCTGACTCAGGCCTGCCGGTCCCCGGACCGCATGAAGGCTGTGCTGGGTTTCCAGCTACCTCCGCTGCCCTGTAAAAGGCAAGTACGCTACGGAAACATCACCTACTGGCTATTCGTCTATCCCTGGGGTTTGTGACGTTTGTCCCGTGTGGGTTTCATTGCTGGCTGTCTTGGGCCACACGTTCCTTTGGGACAGAGACTCTGTGAAGGTGCCCCTGCCCCTGTCCCTTGCCTGGAGGGCACTGAGTGCAGGCCCTGGAAACGGTAGAGGAGCAGGAAGAAAGTGGGGGCGAGGGCTCCACCCTACACCTCATTCGCCTGTATCTGCAGCGTGGACCTCGGGGAACCTCCTGCCCTTCCCCCTCCCTCTCTTCCCTGTCATCACAGCTTCCACGTGTTTTCTCTGATGATTGGGTGAAGAGCCGAGGGCTGAGCATCACACCTCGTGGTGGCCCGAGATGAGCATCCAGGTGGGCCCACGGGGGTGCCTGGTAGGGAGAAGGCGGACCAGCCTGAACTCGATGCTCGACGGTTGGCAAAGGTGCGCGATGTCAGATAACAGCCTTTTTCCAGTCCTGGGGCAGTTTCTAGGAGCGGAGGGGGGCCTGGTGCCAGCCTCTCAAGTCACGTTCAACGGGCAGCTATAGCCTGAGCAGCTGGAGGGGAGAGAATTACTTCAACCAGAGGGCTGCAGCCTGCTCCTTCCTCATCCCGTCCCCCAGCGCTGCCGGAGAGGGGGTGACTGGCAGCCCTGGGCCTCTGTCCACGGGGCACGGAGGAGAGGCCCCGCCTGGACTCCAGGCAGAGAGACAGAAGAGGCAAGGGCCTCTGCCCGGGGCTGGTCCACCCCTGCTCAGCTGGAACAGAGGCGGCTCCAGCCCAGACTCGACAGGGGTGGACAAAGGGCAGTTTGGAGCCCCTCCCACCCAGACTGCGGGCACCCCGGGCACGTGCCTGCCTTAGATCCTGACCCTTCAGGAGCTGGAGGTGCGGCTGCCCTGGGTGGGCGGGGCCTGCGATTAGAGCCTGAGACCTGGCGTCTGGGTGCACAATGTCCCCAAGCAGCCGTGGGCTGAGAGCGAGGGCTCTGGCCCGGTCACCCAGGCGGACGGGCCTGAATCACTGTGCTAGGTGCTCGCCGGCAATGTGTGTAGAACGTGTGCTCTGTCACTCCAGTTTTGATCTCTGTAGACAGTCCTTGAAGGTTGTGTGCTCCTAGTGGCACACTGGGTCTGGGTAATTTTTTTCTTTCTCTTAAAAAAAAAAAGACTCTATTTTCTTAGAGCAGCTTTAGGTTCATGGCCAAATGAGGTGGGAAGTGTAGAGTTCCTGCATCCCTTGTCCCTCATACCCACGGCCTCCCCCACCATCACCATCCCCACCAGACGGCACATTTGTTATAACTGAGGAACCTGCATGGACACGTCATCCTCACCCAGAGTCTATTGTTGACATTAGGGTTCACTCTTGTGTTGTATATTCTGTGGGTTTGGACAAATGTATGATGACGTGTATCCATCATTACAGTATCATTCAGAGTAGTTTCACTGCCCTAAAAACCCTCTGTGCCTCACCTATTTATCCCTCCCTCTCCACTAACCCCTCAAAATCAATGATCTTTTTACTGTTTGCATAGTTTTGCCTTTTCCATAACATCAGTATAGTTGGAATCATACAGCACGTAGCCTTTAAATTTCCTCCATGTCTTTTTCATGGCTTGACAGCTCATTTGTTTTTAGCATTGAATGATATCCCACTGTCTGGATGCACCGTAGTTTATCCATTCATCTACTGCAGCACATCTTGCTTGTTTCCAAGTTTTGGCAGTCATGAATAAAGATGCTGTAAAAGCATCCATGTGCAAGTTTTTGTGTAGACATAAGCTTTTAACTTCTTTGGGTAAATGCCGAAAAGCATGATTGCTAGATCACGTGGTAGGTTTTGTGGTTTGTAGTTTGGTTAGACTGCCAGAACTGTCTTCCAAAGTGGTTGCACAATTTTGCCTTCCTGCCAGCAATGAATGAAGGGTTCCTGTTGCTCCACAGCCTCGTCAGCATTTGGTGTTGTCAGCGTTTTGAATTTGGGCCATTATGATGTTGAATATCTTTTCATATGTTTGCCACCCATGTATCTTCTTTGGTGAGGTGTCTACTCAAGTCTTTTGAAACTGGTTTGTTCATTTTCTTATTGCTGAGTTTTAAGAGGTTCTTTCTAAGAGGTTTTTTTGTTTGTTTTTTTGGTATAGTTTTGGGTAATAGTCCTTTATCAGATGTGTCTTTTACAAATACTTTCTTCCAGTCTGTGGAGCCTGTGGGGTCTGAGATGAGGGTCTTCTCATTCTCTAGAGGCAATTTCTTTTTTATACTTTCCTGAGTTATCGAAATTTTCCATGATGAAAATGTATGATTTTATTCATTTATTTATTTTAGTTTGGGCTGCGTTGGTTGTTCGTTGCTGTGCTCGGGCTTTCTCTAGTTGCGGCGAGCGGGGGCTGCTCTTCATTGCAGTGCACGGGCTTCTCATTGCGGTGGCTTCTCTTGTTGTGGAGCATGGGCTCTAGGTGTGCGGGCTTCGGTAGTTGTGGCTCGTGGGCTCCAGAGCAGGCTCAGTAGTTGTGGCGCACGGGCTTAGTTGCTCCGTGGCATGTGGGATCTTCCTGGACCAGGGCTCGAACCCGTGTCCCCTGCACTGGCAGGCAGATTCCTAACCACTGCACCACCAGGGAAGCCTGAAAATGTATGATTTTTAACAACAGAAAAAATTATTTTTAGAGCTCTAACATTTTGCTTTGATATATATATATATATATATAAATATATATTTTTTGAAGAGCAAATATCAATTCTCAGAGGAAATAGTTAAATCTTCTGGATTGAAATAAGGACTATGCCACTTGAAACTAAATGTGAAAACAAGAGCAAGGAGTTAAAAAAAAAAAAAAAAGAGGATGTTTGTGCCTTACAAATAAAAACCACCCAGAGGAAGACCAGGAACGAACAGGAGAGCAAACATAAGGACTAGGATATACAGCTGGCATAGACTATCACTGACCTATTTAAAGAAGACTATTATTGTTATCTAGGGTAGAAACATGACCTTTACATTTATTATAAGACTAAGAAGAGAGCCTTATGTAGGAAATATACAGTTCAGCCCATCTCCAATTTTCCTTTCTTCAGGTACCATTCTAGCAAGTTGCTAAGATGTTTTGAAGGTGCATTTTAAAGGTTTCCCTTAAAGACTTAGTGTTTAGGATAATGGCCGTGTTGTTTTCATGAAGTGGAGTACACAAAACCAAGACATGTGGTAACTTATCATGATCTAATTCTTTAGAAAGATCATTCTGGTTGCTGTATGGAGAGTGGATTGAGAGTGGCGAGGACTGGAAACTAGGGGCCAGAGCTTACTGCAGCTCACCCCGGGTAGGATTCTGAATGTGATGTGAAGTCAAGGTGACGTGGCTCAGAGAGTGAGTGGTCATGGTGTGTGAGTGAAGTAGAGGAATCAAGGGTGGATGGAATCAAGGGTCATCTACTGAGATGGGGGAAGGTTCAGGGTGGCGGGGGAGAGGACTAGGGGTGGACAAGCAGTGGTCCTCTTGGGTCACATCAAATGTGAGATCTTAGATTTCCAAGTGGGCACATGGGAGAGGCTGCCATGCCAGGTGGTGAGTCTGGAGCTCACGGGAGGGGTGAGGGCTGGAGGTGTCCTTTGGGCACTGTCAGGCACTGGTGACAGTCAAGTCATAGGAATGGATCAGGTTTCCCAGGAGCATAGAAGAAGAGGTCTGGGGACCGAGCCCTGTGGCTCTCTGCCATTTCAGGTCTGGAAGAGAAGGGCCCAGAGGAGAGAAGATGTGAGGGAGGAAGGAGGACTAGGGGAATCTGCCGGCACGGCAGCTGGAGGATGAGGGCCTTCAGGAAGGAAGGTGGCACCTGCTCCCAGGGACCAAATCTGGAGAATTAACCCAGAGGGCAAGGCCTACCGGGGATGGGAGGGATGGTGGGTTTAAGTCGGCTCTTCTTAGAGGAAGCTGAGCAGTAAGGCACATGCTGCTTGGGGCCACATGGGTCGCAGTGCAAGCTCCAGGTGCTCAGGGCCAGCGTGAAGGGCGGACGAGCCCAGCCCGGAGGGGACTCCGGACAGTGGGAGCCGTGGGGACAGATGCATATGGTCCTCGAGCTGTGCCCGCTGGTCTGCTGGGGGCGTGGGGCTGATTTTGCAGAGTGCTCGGAGCACAGCAAGAACGAAGACTCTCAGGTCCCGTGTTTGGGATTTGGCAGAGTGGGGTGGGGGAGGCACTGGAGACACTCTCCACCAGGAGCGGCTTGTGTCCCGGAGGGAGCAGGCTGGGGAAAGGCAGGTTGGGCAGGATGGCGGTGGCCCATGGAGGCTGGGCAGGGGCGGGCGGGCACCAGGCAGCAAGTTGGGCCTGTATTCAGAGGGACGAGGGAGCCACCTGATCACATAGGTTGTGGGTAACACAGAGAATGACACCAGGCGCTGGTCAAACCTGAGGGTGCGGGTCTCTAAACGCACAGAGAAGCCGGTGTTTGAGGGGAAAGAAAGGGAGACAGAATGTCCAGTTAAGCCTCTGTTTCCTAGTTTAGGGGAGGCAGCACCCTGGTTGGAGGGCTGGGACCAACAGGCCTTGAGGCCTCGGCACAAGCAGAGAGCTCAGAGGCTGGGGCCGTGGAGCCCAGGTCAACCCACCCCCCATTTTCTACACCAGGGAAACGGGGTCACATCTTTTCTTCCCCTTCACTCCCAACACTTCTGCCAGCCCTGCGCCACCCTCTTCCCTTTCAAACTGAAAGAGCACCTGGGTGGGGGGACAGCGACAGGCCACCCTCTGCCACCCCTTCCCCGCACCCCAGCTTTAACATCCCCCACCCCCAGACCTCCTGGGATGGGAAGTTGTGAACACAGTGAGTGGAGTCAACAGCACCAGCAGCCTGAGCCCAGTTTCCAGCTCCATCTTTGTCACCTGCCAGCTACGAGGCCCTGGGTGATGCTTTGACTCTGAGCCTGCACCTGCATAACAAGGAAGATGGCACTGAGTCTGAGAAGTATAAGGCCTCAAGGCTGGAGACAGCTCCGGTTTTTGGTTTCCAATTTGAGAACAGTGTCAGCTCCTGGGAACAGAATGAAACCAGTTTCTGCAGGGCTGTGTGAACAGGCGAACTGACCAGGGTCGTACCTGCTGCCTATTCGAGCCAGACACGAACGAACCTCTGCTGTGGTCACTACTCATGACACACTCGTTTCCAAGGTCTGTGGGAGTCCTCCCAGGCGGGTCCTCTGCGCCTCCGTGGGCTGGCTGCAGAGGCGGCATCTTCAGGGGACACACACAGGCCGGCACAGGCCTTTAACCTCAGCTCTGCCACACACCCGCCGGGTGATCCCGGGCGAGTCATGTGATGTCTCCAGATCTCAGATGCCTCAGCCGGCGAAGAGGGGATCAGACTAAACTCTCTGTGTGAGGTTCCAGGCCTGACCTTATTGATTTGTCTCTCCTGGCCCTGCCCAGAGAAGGAGGGGAACAAGACCCCCACCCCTGCCCCCAGCAGCAGCTACAAAGAAATCTGTATTCCGTGGAAGGTTAGCTGAATTCTTCGAAGGTAGCTGATTTTGTCTCACCTTCTGGGCTACTCAGCAGCACAAACATTACCAGAGACTGTAATGCTGTCTCCTCTCTTAAGGGGCAGGGATGAAGTTAACCGACTGGTCCTTGCTGGAAATTCTCAGGGTCGGGCCGCATGGAATGGCTTCACTGGGGACCTGGGAACATCTTTCTCACTGCCTCAGCTCAGGGTGGAAAACACATTCGTGTGCCTGGGAAAGATGGCAAGTGAAGGAAGCAGATGATACATACAGGGAAAGGAAAGTAGAAGGAGGAAAAGGCTGTGTGGATTAAACCAGAATCCAGATTAGTCCGATCCTGTCGCCAAACTGTAACAGAGGACACAAATGTTGAATTTACGCAAAAGGTTTGTGTATCTGTGAGGGTAGAGAGCAAATCATCTATATTTGATAAACATTCTGCCTTTATTTTGAAAAGTGAAGACTGGGGGCTCAGAGTGGGTTAAGAGATTGAGAAGTCTGAAACATTAGGATCCTGGAATTTCATTAAGTTTTTTCTTTTTAACTTCTGCTTTTTTAGTGAAAACTTTCACTTATCTTCAAAAAGATATGCAAAGAATATAATGAATTCTCATGATCTCTCATCCTGCTTCAGCAGTTCTCAACTGCTGGCCAATTTGGTTTCATTTTTATCCCTAACCATGCTCCTGCCCTGTAATTTTGAAGGAAATCTCAGACCTCATACAATTTTATGGGTGCAGTGGCTAAGAATCCTCCTGCCTACGCAGGAGACACGGGTTCGAGCCCTGGTCCGGGAAGATCCACGTGCTGCAGAGCAACCAAGCCCGTGCGCCACAACTACTGAGCCTGTGCTCTAGAGCCCACGAGCCACAACTACTGAGCCCACGCACCAACAGCCTGTGCTCCTCAATAAGAGAAGCCCCCACTCGCCACAACTAGAGAAAGCCCGCGTGCAGCAATGAAGACCCAACACAGCCAAATATAAATAAATTTATATACCCCCCCCATATCTAGGGGACTTTAAATATCCAGTCTATCCTGGATATTTCGGATTGTCTTATTTAAAAACAATTTGATTTAGGATCCAAGTAAGTCCATACATTGCAGTGCTTTGACATGTCTCTAAAGTCAGAGATACCTCCATCTTTCTCTTTCAATTTTATTTTGTTGAAGAAACTGTCATTTGTCTTAATTTCCTGCAGATGCAACTCAGGCTGATTTTCTTGGCAAGACTGCTTAGGTGGTGGGGGGCACCGCTGTCAGGAGGTATCCCGTGTCTGGTGGTCTTTATTAATGGCTGAAATCTAGATCCATCAATCTACCAGGGCTTACAAAATGATGATATTCTATCATGCCTTCTTCATTGATTAGCTGGGCTACTGCTATAAAGAAAATCTTCCCTTCCTCAGCTGTTCAGTTACCCTGAGATACAGTTTGTAGAGGAAAGGGCAGAATAAATGCTTGATTTTTTTTATCAGTTCTCAAAGGAGTAGGTTGGTTTCATGAGATACTCCAAAGGCAATTTAAAAGGTTGTGCTTTTTCTTACAGAATCATTTTGAAGCCATAGATTTAAACATTTATTTGTTACCCTAGTGGATGCTCCCATTGTCTCAAAGCACGCATGCTAATAAATAAGATTACGTACCATGAGACTTGAGGAAACCACCATATCTGGTAAGTTCCTCAGACTTGCAGTTGGTTCTGGAGTTGCTCAAATATGCAAGCAAAACCCCAAACTCCTCTATCTAGGAAGTTCTAGACTCTAGGACTGAGGGAGATTTTCTTTGCTAGGTATTCCTCTCACAGGTATTAGCTTCAATGGACAAAGGAATGTGATTCTTTCAAGGGTGGTTCACTAGTGCTGATTAAGAAAAGCCCAAGTTTTCAGGTTGAGGTATCACCTACTTTGAATCCCAGGACTTCTACAGGCAATACTACCCACCAGCTTCCCCTTTAGGGACAGGCAGGAGTTCTAATAAGGAAGAGAACTGGAGAGATGCCCACTTTGGTCTGTACCTCAGTCATCAAGACCGACGGACGGGAGCTTTAGCCAGGCATTTGCAGGCGGCTGTAAAATGAATTCAGCAGCATTAGCGTTAGCCATGCATATACTGTAGAAAACCAAGTACTGTGCTGGGTCTGCATGTTTACTCAAGCACTAAACATAAAGTAGAGCTAAGCCAGCCCAAGAGTGGCGAGTCGCCTCCTGGATCAGCTGAGGAAATGCCAGTCTGAATAGATTCAAGGGTGATTTAGTGACACTGGCGTCCCACTGGCTGACAGTTAATCCAGATGCCCGAGCTTCCCCTCCCACCTGTGTGCACACATCCCAGGTTGAGCCCTCAGTTTAGAGAGACTACCCTTTGCTCAAAATATACAAACACACTCATGGAAAGAAGTTAAAAGAAAAACTGTACTTACTTTAACTCAGACTCTGAAGAGTTTAAAGGCAAACTGAGAAGCTAATAGATATATGTCAGTACTTACTATATAGCATTTACATAATGGCTACTGGCTAGATCAGTGATTACTAAGTGCTGACCTAAGGAATTCACTGTTATCAGAATCACTAGCGGGGAGTGTTTACAAATATAAATTATCAGCCCTCCCACCCCCCCAGATACTGACTCAGTGAAACAGGTGTGGGAATTGCGGGAGGGGAGCTAGGGGGTGAGGCCCAGTTACCTTTATTTTTTTCAAAGTACCCCCTCATGACTCTGATGCCCAAACAGGCTTGAGAACTACTAGGCTAAATCATCACATGTTCTCAAATATAGATGCAATTTATGAAGAGTGTTCATTCTATACAATTATTCAGTTTCTGGGTCTTATTTTTTCCCTTGAGTGAACCCAAGCAAGCTAGAGATTTCAGTAAAACATCATTTCATTAACAATATTAGAACTACTATTGTTTCTACAACTTGAGGCTGATCAAGGTAATTCTGGAAGAGACTGTCTGTATCTTATAACATCTCTAGAAATGATTAGAAATCTTGCTGATTTTTCAGATCACAACCACTGGTATAAGCTACACTAACTTTGAATTTCCAGAGTTAGAAACCTGAAATACCTAAGTTAAAATCTGAAATTAATCAAATTAATGAGGATGCTTTGCTAACAGCTTTACTATTGTATCCAGAAAGTGGCCAGGTGTTCAGCTGTCTTCAATTGCTATTTCTGATTATAATGTGTTCTAAATGGTTTAATAAGATTCAAAAAACTTGATCTAATTGAATCTTTCTCTTACTTTTCGATGAATTTCAAAGGTGTAAGTATTTATGACTTTTTAAAGAACTTTGTGAGGCTTGCCATCACCTCCTTTGCTATACCAACGCATTTTGGCAAACGTCCCCCAAACATCCACCAGCCAAGAAACCTTTAAGGGTGATTATGTGTGTGACTTTCTTTTTTTAATTGTATAATTCATTTATACAGAGAAATCATTTGGATGTAACTATTTACAGTCTTTTTCAATTTTCATTTCCACTGGCCAAATATAGTTCACATAATAGTCAACATTTACTTGAGCTGATCACCATTATAAATCTGCCATGACACAGGGCTTTTAGCCGCCCCCCCCGCCCGCCTTAAAGACTACAATCTCATTTGAACAGAAACATTTCATAGTAAAAGATTCACCAGTCTTTTATGAATACATCTGCCAAAACTGATCTCATATGGTCAAATTTTCAACACATTTTCTTTTCAAACCCATTATTTGCAAGTATTGTAAACCAAGGCAAATACAGTTCACTTCCCTCAAGCCTTCTACAACTTACTACACACTCTCAAGTTTAGCTTTTACTATCTTTCATAAATGTCTGACACAACCAGACATTTTTTACTTTAAGACAAAACTACACTCTTTTTCCCTCTTTTTTTTTTTTTTAAATACTTATTACCAGCCAACTTCCTTCCCTCTTGCTTTTCAGACAATATTAACTTTCCATGAAATCCTTAAGGTGGTTTTCTTTCAGTAGTCCAGAATATACTGAGTCATTTCATGTATGTTCTAACCCTGAAATACTACACTTTAAAAACTGCAATTTTCTTAACTGGCTCAAAAACAGTATGGCTTGATTTCACTTGGTAAAGTTAATATGATTTAAAAATACACACACACACACACACACACACACACACACACACACACACACACAAACACACACACAATTTTTAATCAAGGAAGAAAAATACTTTAAAGACATGCCAATTTGAAAAAGCATCAAAGTAAAAAAAAAAAAAAAAGCAAATACTAAAAACTACTTTACAATGAAAAATTAAATAACTGGCAGGTTAAATCAATGAAAAATGAGGAATGTGCAGTGAAAAACAAACTAATAAAAAGCATTCCAGTTGGGAGAATGGAAAACCTATTAAGTTTTGTTTTTCCAAGGAACTTATGTTTCAACATAAATTCTGAAATATTACAAACATATTCCAAGTAGATCTTAGATGCCGATGTTAAAATTTCAAATTCTGTATGCAAAGTTTATCAAATAAACACTGGTAAAATCCTGGTATTTGCAAAATTTTAAGCTTTGGCCAATATTATAAATATCACAATTGGTATTTAAAAGTCATGATGAATGCAGAATGAAGAGAAAACCCATTTCATAAGTATTTCATTTGATTAAAAATACCAGACTTACATGTTCTAGATGATCTGAGAAAAAAAAAAAAGACTGCAGTTTAACAGTAATCTGTATATATATCTCTAGCTGCCATTTAAAAAAATTAAAAAATAAAAAACAACCACCAAAACCCAACCAAAAACACAGAAAATGTGAAGACTGGTATTAAGTAACCTGCAACGCTCTCATACTCACATTACAAGAAAGAACAACTGTACACAGTTATAAATAAAGTCTCTCCCCTGGTCACCACAGAGCTTCCTTTACACCAGTGTCTCTTTCCGCTTGCCACCGACCTGGGCTTTGTCCCTGGCTTTTCGGACGCCAGCCTGCGCTCGGGGCGCTTTCGTGCCCTTAGTGTCGTCTGCTGTGTGCACCAGCGCGCCACTTTCGGAAGCATCTCCATTAACTTCCACCTGAGTCATGCTGGATGCCGTGGATGCCCGTCTCTGGGCCCTGGCATTGCTGGCAGGGGGGCAGTTCTCTCCGTACTCCTCGTGGGGCTCCGGCAAGCCCTGGAGCTCGGAGGGGCTGGTGGCCTGCCGGGAAGGGGCCATGGCAGCTCGGATACAATTGAACCACTGCTGCTTGTGGAACACATCATTGGCTTGTAGAGTGTGGGACTGGCCTGGAGAGGGGTCTTGGAAGCGAACTCGAAAGATATTTTTAGCTAGAAAAAAAAAAATTTAAAAATGGAAATCAGACTTAAAAAGTTTATTCTAGATAAAGTGAATATGAGTGCTGGTATTTATACAGCGTGCACATCTGTTAGGCAGATACATTACATAGTGCCTAGATGTTACTTATTAGGTACTTGTGCTGATGTCAGAGCAGAACAGCACCTGCCAACTCAAGGAGTGTAATAGGTATAGGATGATGGAACCCATTTCATTTTTAGTTTTTTTGTGTGGGGACAGAATTCTTAAAGATTAAAACTGAGTTTATGATTATTGAAACTATTTTAAAGCATGTATTTTTACCTTTATCTGAATTGCTGAAAGCCCCTCGAAAGGACCCTCCCATCCTCACATCTCCATCCTGCAGGTCTTCCAAGACCAGCTCCTGGATTGGGATTGGCTGCCGGTAAACCTGGTAGGAGTGACGCTCGTTTCGTGTAACAGGCCGAGTCAAAACCAAGATGTCTTGAAACAGGAAAATGTAGAGTTTCTGGAGAAATGAGAAATAAAAATGTTTCCTAAATATGGAACTTTGTGACTTTAAGTGACTGAAATCCATTGTAAAAACAACTTGATTTGATCTTACTAATTTCATCAAATTGATTTACTAAGATCCCCCTTACAAATGACTTCATAACGATGGTGATTTTAAAGCTATGCATGTTCTCCTTGGAGAGGTTTTGTCATCACAGACTATATGCAACTTTTTTTATCCGTGTGTAACATTAGATTCAGCAGCAGCTGAGCAAACGCTATGCACCACAAAGACCTGACTGTCGGTGGTAACGTGACTGGAAACACCAGGACTATACACCACAGTCTTTTAACAGGGTAAGAATTTAAAAATGTAAGCTGGTAAAAATGTTAATTGTTCTGTTTTGTCCCACATAAATTTAAGCTTTTATAGAACAATGAGGCCTCATGATAGAAATCAGAGATGAAAGATTAACTCTTTCCAAAAAAGAACCTCAACTTACAAATTGGGCTTCTGAAAAGCACGTAATGAAATAAAAATACCATTCCATGCTTATCCTTAGTTCTAGCAGGTACCTTTGTAATTAAGATTTTAAAAATAAGTTTGCTCTCATTCAATCTGCTGCAAAAATTTGTTTAGTAGTGCTAAAAACTACTATTACTATAAACTCTTCAAAAAATTTTTGAAGGATATGCTTTTTTATTTAACACCATAAAACTAATGATTTATTTAGAAAGAAACCCCTAACCAAACAAGTTGATTTATGCTTCAAAACTAAAAAATAAATGATTACTGATTCTCCACCAAGACATTTAACTTATTTGGTAATGACAGAAACCAAATGTTTGCTTTACCAAAGCTGATAACATAATATCCAGTTACCTTCTTTCAGTATGTGATGAGTTTATTTTGCAAACCTGCTTCATAATCAATGTGGAAAAAAATTAATCAATGGGAGAAGGGCAGTAGAGGCTCACTTCATGTTAGTGTCCCAAGGCACTTACATGTCCACTTTTGTTTTTCAGTTCCCCATGGCAAAGCAATACTTTGCTTGCTTCAATTCTAGGATCCTTCTGCTTTTCATCCAGATACTCCAGCTTGTCAATGTAATACTGGCATTCCGATTCACCTTTCTTCAAGTTGATATCAGAGAGAACTCCTTGTATTATCAATATCTAAAAATAAACAAACAAAAATATCAATGTAGCATTTTCAGCATATTAGTTTATCCTGTTTCCCTACAGAACTAAAATGTCACATTAAAATGATAAAATGTTAAAGCCTGAAGGGACTCTAGAAATGGGGTAATTCAGCCATCCCTTCATTTTACAGCCTCAGCCAAATGGGTTATTTGCCCGAAGTCACACAGCTAGCTGATAGGAGAGATCAGATTAGAATCCAGTCTTCTAACTAAAATATAAATATAAAATGTGTTATGTGTTACACATCTCTGTATTAGTGCACAGTGCAGTAACATATGAGAACTTAAAATGACTACAGAAAACTTCACTGTGCTGATTCAACACGCAGACAGTGTGAGAATATCATTGTATATCTTTCTCAGGCAAGCTAATATGTAAACTTGAAAAATATAAGAATCACTTATTGGACTACTTACAGCTTCCTCCAGAAGCTGAACATCAGAGTGGTCTTTTGGAGTGTGTCTAAGAATTTCTTTCAATAGTAAAGGGTATTTAACGAGGCGGCTTCGAGGAATATCTAGGAAGCTCCAAAGATCTAGTTTTCGACTGAAGGGAGACTCAAGACATCGCTGGAGGAAGTCTTGGACTCTTGGATCCTGTTTCTTTTGATCAAGAAGAGCTTTGGCTGCCAACTGGTTACTGCAGTAGCCTTTGTAGGCATTCAAGCCTGGCAACTGAAGAGTAATAAGAGAAAACAAAGTATAATGAGTTCCTGTTACAATTTAGTCCATTAGTAAGACTGTGGACACAAGACACAAAACATAAAACTTATAGCTATTCTTTTTTTTTTTTATCAAAAGCTTATTATATGATCCTTTGAGGTTTATCACAGTAGTTCAGAATCAGTTTAACATTTGAAAAACCAACATAATTTACCAAAGAATACTTATAGCTATTCTTGAAAGTTTTAACAAGCTGTGAAAATTCTCCTGCAGGTGATAATGGGGGCTGGATAGTATTTCGGGCCAATCTGAGAATGCCCTTTTTCAATTTCCCTAATATGGCTAAATCCAAACAAAGACTCATGCCTCCTACTTCCCCCAGCCTCAGTTACGTGCTGGTCTCCTGTATTCCCAGAACATCTGAGCCCTCCTCTCTCACATTCTTCACCAGCCTTGAGACTGGTTATTTACTGACTGTTCTCTCGACTATAAATGCAGAGACTATCTTTTACCACTGAATCCCTAGTCATCACTCCTAGAACAGTGTCTGGCACCTGGCAGGCACTCAACTGTTAACTGAAAGAATAAAACAGATAATTGATGGTATATAATGTGGGAATTCTGTCTAAGGAGGAACATATTCTTAAAACAAATGAAACTGCATCATTCATGAAATATTTTTTAAACAGAGACTATAACTTCTACAGCTATGTAAATTTGTTCAGTTTTAATGCCTTATTTATCTGATTTTACAATCCAGTAACTGGATCAAATCAATGTGATACTGATCACAAATGACAAGTCTGGCACATCTGTATAAACCTATCTGAAGGCAACAACTTGCTACATACCCAGTTCACAAGAATGTGACCAATCTGCTCTACTGTTCCACCAGGCTTGGTTGCTTCTCCTATCCTTGCCAACAAATCTGAAGTGTAAAGAAGCAGAAATGCCAAAAATAGGTTTATTTAAAAAATAATTCAGGGAGGAGCAAGACAGGGGCAGGGGATTAAGAGGTACAAACTATTGTGTATAAGATAAATAAGCTACAAGGATATATTGTACAGCACAGGGAATATAGCTGATATTTTATAGTAACTTTAAATGGAGTATAATCTATAAAAAATCTTGATCACTATATGCTGTACACCTGAAACTAATATAATATTGTAAATCAACTATACTTCAATAAAAATTTTAAAAATATTCAGCACTAAGTTATAAGTTTAGATTTAAAATTACTTGTTACTGCTGTTCAGAATCCTATGAAAATTAGGTAGCATATCTTACCTTCATGCAGGGGTATATAAGCGTCCAAATCACCAAATATCTGTGTGAGTTCCTCTTCTGACATAATAGACAACTTTAACATGGGGTCATGGTAGGCCTGTCAGAGGGGAGAAATGTGTCACACAAAGAGATCAAGCAAATAAAACATGATGAGAGATCTGTACTTGAATGCAAGCATGACTAACTATGTAAAACTAGTGTGGATTCTATTTTATACATAAAAGAAATTAAAGTATATGTTAAGCCCCAAATAGACTTACTGATATTCATATTTGAAGAGATGCATCTAATAAACCTCATCTAAAAGAAGTATTCACCAGTAGATATTCTCTACTTTTCAACTTCTAAAGGTAAGAAAATCATCCTTTAGAATCTGTGAAATGTAATTTTTAAAAACTATGGCACATGATAGAAAGTTATTTACTGACCTTTCTTGCAAGCTTGAGATCCTCAATTAAATCCTGTTCACCTCGGGACATTTCATATATTGCCTAAAAAAAAAAAAATCCAGCAAACACCATAGATCACTCCTCCCTTTGAGAAACAAAAATTATATACAATTGATATTTACCATTTAACTGACGTTTTGAACGGCACTTTTAAAATGACTCAGTCTGAAAACTGTAATTCAGAATGGAATCTCAGATTAGAGGATGCCGTAGGTTTCATAATGCTACCCCATCCGAGTTGTTAAACTGGATGACCATCCCCCATCACAGGTGCTGCTCAGCATGTGTTATGAATGGCACTCAAGTATAAAAATGCAAGTTTATCTTGCCATAGGCATTAGTTTGCTATTCTTCTGGCAAAACATATGTTTAAGAATCAGGGTCTATTTTTTTTAGTTTAAGCCAGTACACATGGTCTTGCTACTGAGAGTGGCACACCTCCTGACGTTTGATCTCTCTGGAGGTTAAAGACTGCTTCATGCTGACGTCTAACATCTCTGACCACAGGGCACTGCTTCTCCTTTTGGTGGGCGCCGGGACTGTCGATCTGCTGGATAACTTCTGGGCAGAAGCGGGGGATCTGTTGTCACCACGAAGGGTAAATGACTGAAAAGAAAAGAAAGAGGTGAACGAGAAGAAGGTTTGGAGGATACAGGAATTATTGTTTTTTTTTCTTAAAAAAAAAAACCAGACAAATTAAAAGCAAGGTTCTGAAAATTTCTCTATGCATAAAACAGTCATTTGTCCAAGCTTCTATCTAGCAGTATTCTAAAATATTTATCAGTCAAAATTCTCTCTGGGAATAAAAACTATCCAAGATCTTGCTTTGATGTAAGATACAAACTAATATAATGAGGTTTTATAAATATTGTTCCAGCAACAATATGCCTTACCAGCATATTCCAAAAAAGGAAAGTTATGTTTAATAGTACAAACCTGTTTGTATGACTCAAAGAAAATGCAAATTTTAGGCTTCTATAAAAAGTCCCCTCACTACATTACTTGTCCCCACCTGTATGGTTTGACCAAATCGTCTGACGGCTCCATTTCTTACAGGAGAGATTAAATTTGCCAAGGATGTGACCCGAGCTAGAGGTCGAACTCTTTTATTGCTTGGCTCCTGTGAAAACAAAAACAAGTTATACTAAATGTGTGTTTAGGTGTAATGATTTCAAACAAGTTTGGACAAAGCCCAGCCCTCTCAAAAACCAGATATTTGTACAGTATAAAATGCAGAAACATGGAACTCTGAAAATGAATGTTGTTTTTCATTGTTGAAATACAAAGAACACTAATGAATAACAGTAATTTATTAAATAATAAATGGTATAAGAAAGGCCAGTCAAATATCTGAACATCACTCTGAGAACATAACATACTATCATTGAACAGAAAAAAACCCAAAATTAAAACAAACAATTAGATTCTAAAATCCTTTAGAAGCTTTTAGCTTAATATAGAGAGTAACTTTTAAAAAACACCTCCTTATTTAGAAAAATTTCAAACATACACAAAAGGGGAGAATAGCATAATGGACCTCATGTACTTATCATTCAGCTTCAACAGTTTTTAGTATAACAATTTGTTTCATCTCTGCCTCTAATGAAATATTTTAAAGCAAATGCCAGACATTCTATCATTTTACTCCTGAATACTTCAGTTAGAGAATAGCTTTTAAATGAACACATCTGACATTGGAATGGGTCAGCTCTAAAGGCAGTGAGGTAGGTCCCTGTTGTGGAGGTATTCTAGCAGTTAGGACAGTGGTTAAGAGGACACTCAGTCTCTGGAATCAGACTGACTGGGCCCAAATCCTGGTTTGCACACTTGATAGGAAAAATCCTGGGTCCCAGATTTCTCATCTGTAAAATGGGGTTAATATGAGAACTTCTTTTATAAAGGTGTTATGAAGATTAAGGTATGTTTAAAGGGCTCAGAACTGTTCTTGGAGCATACTAAGTTTTAGCTATTACTAACATTCTTTCTTAGCAATATTTCCACTTACTATGTAAACGTTGGTATTTATAAATAATTAGATCCTCTTTTATACATTTAATTAACTTCAAGGAAAAATATATACAAATTCAGAAGACATATTATTTTACATGTATGGTTTTTAAAATAATAATAGTATAGCAAACATCATTTATCATTCAAAGATCTCAAACTTTTACAAATTGCATTACTCTAATTTTACTGCTAGGAAAATGGAGGCATACCATTAGGTGACTCACACAGCTATTGAGATAAAGAAGTCCAGATCATAAAACAGGCCTATCCTTTATGATGTCTATGGAGCATAATTATTTGTTTGTATTTGGTGCCTTTGACAATTGTGGCATACTTGACAAAATAATTTTAATGAGACTTCAGAAGGATATATGATAAAAAATTATATAAAAATTACCACTTAAAAATGACAAATAAAAAAAATTTTTTTCCTAAGAATTCTTTGATATGACCAAAGAATTGATTGGTCATAAAAAAGAGACGAGGAAAGTGAGTAAAAATAATTGCCTAAGAATAATTTAAAAGTAAAGTGGCAGAAAGGGTTAAAATCCTCTGGAAAGAAACTTAAATGATTTGAATATTCAAAGAAGCAGTTAGATTTATTGAAGCTCCTAAAGGTATATACACATATGAAGAGGGAATGTGACCCACTAAGGTAAGGAGACTTTGTGGACAACCAACAGAGTTCAGGCCCCTGAGTCCTTAAGAGGTGGTGCTGTAGACCAACCCTCCCCCGCCAAAATAATTAACTCCAAAGTAAAACTGTGACTATAAAGCCACTAATGTGCCAATGTTAAATGAACTGAAAAAGAAGCCTCTGGGATATGTAGTAAAATGACACACTGTGTGGCCAAGGCCATGTGTGGATGCCTTTACCAGACCCATCTGTGTGAGACTGAAGCGACACATGCATGGGCAGAAGGCGGCAGAAGGCATTCCTTTCTCTTGAGTAAAGACAGGACAAAGACGCTTCTGTTTGAATGGGGATATAATTACCTCACAAAGTAAGATATGCCAACACCAACTAGAAACAAAGCAGTTGTCAGAAAGTTCTGTTCCATAGTTTGGAAAGAGGTTAATTCCTCTTCCTTGTTTAGAGCATAACCAATTTGACTTCCTAGTAAATCACAGAATATTTAATTTCAATTTAAAAGTCTTTGGAAAGGTGCTCTTCCCAATGAATTTGAAAGGAAACAGTTTACCTGGAAGGAAAAGTATTTTTGATATCTAATTTAATACATAAAATTTAAAAATTCTTATCTTTGGATCAGTACAACTATTAATTTCCTGGTAACTTAAAATTGTGATATTTAAAATTAAAACTACAGAATTTAGATTCAGATAATTAAATGTAAATATAGCTAAAGCATCTTTCTGGAACTAAAACTCTGAAATGTGGATTTTGTCTCTTTAGGGTGGCAGGATATAATGCTAAGCAGTATTTTGTTATTAGATATGTTCCACAGTCCTTTAGAAACCCACCTATAATCTCACTTCTTCACAAAGAAGATGTTAGTCTCAGGACTGTATCTAATCTAAAACGTCTGGTAAGAGCGCTTGGCTAGCTCAGTCAGTACAGCATGATACTCAAATCTCTCTGTACCAAAGTAGTGCTGAATCAGGAAGTACATGGGGGAGGGGGTGGGGTGGGAGGACACCTTGTACTTTTCACACAGGCTTTTAAGATCCAAAAGTAACTTTCCTGCCTTACTAAAAGTTCATATGTGACGAATGTTTGGCAGACACAACACAAACTTTTAGCATATATATTTATTTCAAAAGTATGATGAAAAAAATAAAAATAAAAAAATTTTTTTTTAAAGTATGAAGAATTTTAATGAATAAAATAACTCAAAAAGTGTGACTGAAATGTAAAGGCATAATACTGAATATGGCTCACGAATTTCAGGATAAACACATTATTTGAAAAAAATCATACAGACAACTTTCGTGGAAAAGTTACGAACTACGCATTCATAGGTCACCTATAGGGTAGGGACAAAAAATTGTCTCTTTATAGGTTAGAATTTGGTCCATGTGAGCTACAACCAAAAGCAGTTTTTCTTTAGAGGTCTAGATGAGCCACTTTATCTTGGTTTGGTGTTTTGAGAGCTGAGATTTCGCCCACCTCTGCTCCTTTGCAGACACAATGCAGGTACAGGGTTTGGAGGTAAAGAAGGAAGAGAGGAGTAGGACTCTACCTATCTTACCATCACCCAGAATAAGGCTTTCATAATGGTTTTGCTGCTGTGGTTGTTCATTTTTGTTTTGGAGCATCGTTAACAGCATTATGGTAAATACAGGAAGCTTAAAGAACGAGTACAGATACTGAAACTACACACCCTCCTCAAAAGACAATCTGAAAACCTACGGGAATAGATAAAGAACACCAACAAGTTTTACATGCTCAAGGAACTTTCTACTGTAGGCAACCTTTCACCAGGGCTAGAGTTCACTTTACGAACTGTAATATTCATTTATGTTGTTTACTTAGGTTACCTTTTAACCACACTATCTAGTTTAGCCAGGCAATCACATGCACTGTTATAGGGAATCTGACTTGAGACCGAGTTTTAAATCAATCTATTTATTTTACTAATCCAGTTGTAGTCAGATTTTATGCCTTAAAATATTTTCTGTATATCTATAAACAGAAAATTGTTAACATCAATTTCAAGTCTTTTACTGGAATGTAGCTTGCACATAAAAGCAACAACATGGAAAAATTCTGTTGTGAACCCAGTTTTTTTGTAAAACGGTTTTTTTCTCCTAATGATGTCACATAAGAGAATATATTCCAGGAGGGTCTCTTCTAGAGTCAACCAAATCAAGACACACAAAAAAACATGTGTCTGGGTTTACTCATTTGGGTTACTAGATAAATAATTTTCTCCTCTACCTGGCAAGAACTTTAAGAAGAATGAAAAGAAAAAGTTATTTATAAAAAGATAAAGATGAGTTATCTCACAGGATGTCTTCCCTTTCCTCTTAGTAATAGAAATAGTCAAATTTAGTTATTTATTTAAGGCTGTGCTGCTAAAAACCTGACAACATTCCTGTTGTTTTTAATCTTTGGAATAAAGGTATGCCAGAACATGGCCGGTGTCTGATACCAAACAAAAAGACAAAAGTTCAAAAGTTCAAAAGACTAGTTCAGTTTTAGTATTTACACTGATGACCACTTTTGAGAAAACAGAAATGTAGAAACAAAAGCCAAAACCAAACAAATGGAAAAAACAAAAAACAAAGCCAAATCACAACAAATGAAAGCATACCTCTGAAAGACGGCAGCTATTCTAACTACCAAAAGGTGTGCGTATGTATGATACACAGCTATACTGAGATATACAATACACTACACATATTTAAAATGTATAATTAGATAATTTCTATATATGTATACAGCCACAAAACCATCACCCCAATGAAGATAATAAGTATAATAATATAGTATAACCATGGAGTGTATATATATTGTGGTGTGCTATATAAATAGAATGTCCACACAGTATTAAGTCAACTATCAAAATTAAATAAAATGGCATAAAAATCACTTATTTTGATAAATGTTCATAAAGACTTTAAAAAAGTACGACTTAGGTAATTAAAGCAAGGAGGGCAGAAGCACCTAAATAATGGTTCGTTGGCTTAAAAATTTAAAACATTTTGCTTTCTTAAGAACAAAAGTCACACACAATAAACTTATTAGACGTGGAAAGAAAAATGAACACTAGGTCAGATGGCATTTTGTTCACTTGCACTAACTTGCAAGGAAGGGATTCTTATTTTCCTCTTACTCCACAAAGCAGTTCTTAAGACTTACTAGGTAATATAAACAAATGCAGGTCAAAAACCCTCCAAAACCAAAAAACCCCAACCAAACAAAAAACTGTATTAAGCATCAGAAATGTGACCAATTTAACCAAACCGAACAGCATATACATTTAAAATGTTTTTCTTTTGTATAAAAGTTTGTGTACACTCAAGCTAAGCTATGCATAAATAGTTCTAAACACATTTCAAACCTGCATGTAAATCAAAGTCATACCTTTTAATACTCAGTGACATCAAAAGTTAAGTTTAACAATATACTGTTAATAAACTGTTAAACATCGTAAAAGTTCCGTGGAGTTAAAAACCTTCCTTTGGCTTTTCAAGTCTCACCTCCTGCTCTCTGAAGGACTGGTTGTTCACATCGAGGACTCGTATAGTCCTTTTAATAGGTAGGAGACCTCCGACCTCATCGTGCGCCACCATGCTTTCCGAGTACCCTCACGCCCCCAGCCCGAGTCCTCCCGGAGTCGGCCGCCTGCAGGGAAGTTCCCGGCTCGGCCCGGCCCGGCCCGGCCCGGCCCGGCTGGGCGCTCAGCTGCCCCGCGCAGCCATACCCAGCGACTCCGCCGTAGCGTCGGCTTCTGCTCTGCGGGCGCTCAAGACGCCAGCAGCACTCCAGGCTCTGTGGGCAGGGCCGGCTGGGCCGGGTCTAGTGGGCGGGCACCGAGGGACACGTGACCGCCCTTAACTGACAGCGGGGCACACCTAGGCCTCTCCGCTTTCTCTGCCAGAGAAAGCTCTTTATCAAGAGGTTTGGAATTTCTATAGTGAGACCAGAGGGGAAAAGGAAACTGGGTTACTGTAAGGCTTTTCCTGATTTAAAAAGCATTCCCAAAGACAAATGAATTGCGTATCTAGGTTACCTTTCTTAGTACTTAGCTGCACACAGGGATACTTTTTCTATAAAACCCTATTTCCTAGAAAATAATTTAGAATGGACAACTTGACAACTTTAAGAAAATTGTAATTCAGAGTTAAATAATGTATATACTAAAGAAAAGCCTAATTATCCAGGGGCCTTGCTTTTATATTACGTAAGTGCAATTTCTAGTCCAAAGCCTTGCCTCTATGAGGCAACCCTACTTCTGTTGGTTTGGTGGGGCTGCAACAAAGCAGATTTTCTTCTTTAACAGTAAGTACTGTATTCTATTTCGAAAAGTAGGATTTCCTCTTAACCATATGCTACTGTGAATGATATGATGCTGATAATTCGCAAAAACATTTCTATTCTTAGGATTTATTAGAGTCAGAGAAATCTGAGAAATCTATGTAGAAGGCACTATTCTAGATGCTATGGGTGATAGAAAAAAAATAGGTTTCATATACGCTCCTAAAGCGCTAACAGACCATTGTGTAAAGCTAGGCCACATGAAGAGAGAAGTAACGCAAGACAGCTTTTGACAAGTCCAAAATAAGCTGTACAGCTAGCAAGGAGTTCAGGAGAAGAAACCACTTCTGGCAGATGAGATAAGGGTGGCAAAGACACTAGGGAAGAGGCTGTTACATGTTGTTTCAGTGCCTTGAAGGCCATGTTATGTTTTTCAAAGGTCTGAGAAAGGGAAAAGTGCAAGGCTTTCCCAAAGGAGCACGGAAAG
The DNA here is from genome assembly GCF_026419965.1 of Kogia breviceps. Lineage (NCBI taxonomy): Eukaryota > Metazoa > Chordata > Mammalia > Artiodactyla > Physeteridae > Kogia > Kogia breviceps. Next base: position 162,727,437 of record NC_081312.1, on the reverse strand, counting down.
CGAACTCACAGCCTGAGGTTACAGGCTGTGGGTAAAGACAGACGAGCAGAGGGTTTTATTGAGCACGTGAGAGAGATAATGAGGGGTATGTTGTAAGGTGGTGTTTAAGATGGCTTGAAAGATGGCTGGAACCATAATGCAAAAATCAGTCAGGGATCAAGAACGTTGCCTAAGTGGGAAAGGAAAAGGATATATGCAAGAGACAACATATGCAAGAAGTCAAAGATGCCAACGACTGTAAGATTAGGAAGGGTAACTGTTAATACAAATAAAGAAATACGGAGGAATAAGCTTTGAAAGAAAATTCTGGGTTTCATTTTAGATATACTGAGTCTTCGGTGGTGGAAAAACATACAAATAAAACTATTGAGCTAGAACTTGGAAATGTTGGACAAGGACTTGAAGAGGTGAGAGGGTGGATTTAGACTGGGGAGTCGGAGACACAGGGATCAGAGTTGAAGCTTTGGAAGTGAATGAGATGCCTGGGGGAGAAAATCTGGACAAAAAGAAAAGAGGCCCAAAGATCTAACTTTGGAGAGATGCCAAGGGAAGAAAAGGTGTTAGTTATGGCAAAAAGATTAAGACGGGTAAGAAAAGATCCATGGATTTAGTGATTACAAGTTTAATGAAGACCTCAAGTGTGCTAGTTCAGCAGAATAAAGACAAAAGAGAAACCACAAAGGTTTGAAGAGTGAATAGAGCAGAGTTAATAGTGGGCATAGATTATAATGACAAATAATCTATAAAAAACAATTTACTAAGGTTCACAGGACAGTGTTACTTCTTGCAGGAGGGAAGAACGCTGACCTTACATAAACACCAATGTGTTTTGCATTTGGGATGATGTTAATTTGTCTATCTGCTTTTAGACTTTTGAAAAAAGTAATGGTGATTGGTTATATTTCATCAACTATTCTTTATTACCAGGTCACACCTGGTCAACATGTGTGATGCAGTTGGCCTTGAGAGGCTGTTTGTGGTAGGTAGTTCTATGCTATACAGCATTCAAGTGGAAGCACCTTAGAGATCATGGAATCCAGTTCCATAATTTTACAGGTAAGAACACTGATCTGCTCAAGCCCTCAGAGCTAATAAGAACCCAGTAGTCTGGTTTAGTTAGTTTCATCAGTTAAAAAATGGTTGCAAGTAAGGCCAATACTTTATGGCTACTTAGTTTCATAAGGGAATAAAGGATTTATGCAGAGTGGGAGTGAGGAAAGAAGTTGCTAGGGCATTCTCATGGTCTCTTACCTGATGTCTTTCTCCAAACTATGTTTTTCTATTTAGTTCTGATAGAGGTAAGGCCAAGGTAATGAGGGGAAAGGATCTCTCTCATTTCTCTCCTTCAGTAAGGATCCGAAGGGTAAAGGTAGAAGTCTTAAATGCAGAAATAGCCTGCAAAAGCCAAGTAGGGTCTAATAGTGATAGTCCCAGTCCCAGTCCCAGAAAAATCCCAGCTCACCAAACCTAAAATCTTAGTTTCATTTTGGATGTTCAGGTTTGTGGTCTAAATATAATTCAGACAACTGTAGACAGCATCTATAAAAGCAACAATGGACAAGGGATGTTCAGTTAGCACTCTGAGCCATGAGCCTGAGTGAATCTTGACTCTAACAATGCTCTATAAAATACGAGGGCTGAAAAGGTCCTTTGTGATCATTAATTCATCCTCCTCAGTTTTCTTAGGAGGAAACTGGACAGTGAGGAAAAAGAAAAAGGAAATGTGAGTCCTTACTCTGTGCTAGGAGCTTTATGCATATTATCTTTTTTTTTTTTTGCAGTATGCGGGCCTCTCACTGCTGTGGCCTCTCCCGTTGCAGAGCACAGGCTCCGGACGCACAGACTCAGCGGCCATGGCTCACGGGCCCAGCCGCTCTGCGGCATGTGGGATCCTCCCGGACCGGGGCATGAAGCCGTATCCCCTGCATCGGCAGGTGGACCCTCAACCACTGCACCACCAGGGAAGCCCTATGCATATTATCTTATTCAACCAACTTTATGAAGTATGTATTATTACCTTCATTTTACAGATGGAGGAGACTCAGAAAGTTTAAGAAACTTGTCCCAAGTTGCGTGGGTCATCAGTGGCTGGACAGGTTTGAATCTGGTCTGCTCAACTGTGGCTGCAACATCTCTTCCCTGTGAGACAATCCGTGTACCACCTTCAGCACTGTACAGCTCAGTGCTCAGGCACTGCTAGTTGTCATTCTATGAGTTAGGAGCAGAGCTGGGTTTAAAACCCAATCTCCTAGTCCCAGTCTAGTTTTGCTAAATAACTGCCAACATTTTATAGAGAGGGAAAGCATAAAACCACAGTAGAAAGATTACTTGTATTATAGGCAGGTAAATAAAAAGATAGTAACAAAATAGTGCCAGCTGCTTAAGTTTTAGAAGAGATGCTATTTCAATCAATGGTTTACTTTAATGAACATGTTATTAATAGCAATTATTTATATGGCTTTCTACAATTTAAACACAGATTGGTTGAGTGTCTTTTCTTCGTGTAGAAAATCCAGAGTTTATAACTTAAAAACATAACTGTGTTATCTAAAAATAATAATGCAGCTTTGTTTAAGAAATCAAGTTTTCGGGCTTCCCTGGTGGCGCAGTGGTTGAGAGGCCACCTGCCGATGCAGGGGACGTGGGTTTGTGCCCCGGTCCGGGAAGATCCCACATGCCGCGTAGTGGCTGGGCCCGTGAGCCATGGCCACTGAGCCTGTGCGTCCGGAGCCTGTGTTCTGCAACGTGAGGCCTCAACGGTGAGAGGCCCGCGTACCGCAAAAAAAAAAAAAAAAAAAAAAAAAAAAAAAAAAAAAAAAAAGAAATCAAGTTTTTGATAAAATTACTGTTTTCCAAAAACCAGGTTTAGTTATAGCCTCTGTTCTTCTGTTTGTATGGAGCCTTCAATGCTTCCTTTCCTAAAATTTGAATAAGGTGAAGAGAAAGATGTTTCCCTTCTCTACAGAAAAAGGACTATTACCCTACTTACCTTTTTCCTCCTTTTAATGTGAAATTAGAATTCTGGAATTTAGAAATAAATTAAAGCTGAAGAATAATCATTACTTTTTTTGGTATAGATATTTGTTTTTATTTACTTTTGTCTGGAACAATAACAAGCAATTGGAAATTAGGCTAGGAAAGCCTTATTATGGGTAAAGAAAAAACAAAAATCTAAGCTCTCTGCTGCCCTCTACAAGGGATATTGTGCAATGCAATTGCCAACCTACTTTTTTCCACTTTATGTTTGTAAGGACCTTATATTGATAGTAAAATTTTTATCTTTAGCCCTGTGTAGCTCTCATGTTTTATATTGCTAAATTAAACATATATTTAAAAATCATACAAGTGTATAAAAGATTCCACAGTTCACAAGAAATATTTTAAGGACTTTTTCTAAATATAAAAAAATGATGTTCCACTTTAAAACTCTAGAGTTCAAGATTACAAATAACTACTATGTACATCACTAAAAATAGGTTAGTTAAAAATAGAATTTCAAATCTTACTAAAAAAGGAAACACTGATTGAAATATTAACAAGATGGAACTTCTGAGGAATGAGAGTTCCAAAATATCTAGTAATGAGTTTAAAAACAACACCAAAACAGGCAGTTACGTTTGGATGAGTATGAAAGAAGTTAGTAATGAAGTTATATGTGGATTTGAGTTCTTAAAAGTCATTTGGATTAAAATTTGAGTATGTCCAAGCTTTCCTAAGAATTTACTTTGGGAAAAGATCAACTCAGATGAGTTAATACTATTAGAAAGACTATAAAAAGAATAGCTGACAGGCTAAGAAGCTTGGTGTTATCAAAACCATGGTTCTTTTTGCAATGATAATACAAGCAGCAAATAAAATTGGGTAATGGTGCTGTTAGTGGTGACTTTTTATTTCAAGTACACAGGGATCTTCCAGTATCATGTAAAGATCGCTTATACTTATATAACAAAATGGTGAGTGGGATTTTCTGCCTTTTTCCCCTGAAACTCAGCTAAGGTCAAAACCTGAGGACCAACAACACTGTCTCGTGCCAGGCCTCCTGTTTTCTCAGCCCGTTTCTTACTCCAGTTGTTGCTGCAGCAACCAGCTCCGCCTCCAACAGCTCCTGGCCTCAGCTGCGCCCCTCTTGCTTTCCACCCAGGGCTTCTCGGATGCCGAGTGTGGCATTTACACGTGTAGCCTGGAAGTGTGAGGGATTAACACCCCATGGGACAGCCATTGACTAATGGAGCACAGGAGCTAGTGGATAAAAGCCCCTCTTCAGACCCTTGAGAAGACAATTATGTGGTGTATTTTACATGGCTCTTTAGAAGGTTCCATAATTAGATGCTTGCATCAGCTGCCCCCTTGTTCCCTGGCACCACACCTGAAAACAGACTACCTGTCAATTATCTCGCGTCTCAGGCTCTGATTTCTGGAGGGAACACTGGCTAAGACACTGACACTGAGACTGGCCCTAGAGATTACACGCACCGGATGGGATTCTGGAACTGGTCACTCATTGATAAAATGGTGATAAGGACCAAGATATGAACTGGATACAGATGGAGCAGTGAAGCAATGGCATATGTAGCAGTGGTGACAAATGAACAACATGGGGGCAATAGTAAGGATTGCAGAATTGGCTGGCTTTTGTTAATTGCTTTAAAAGCCTTTAAAAGCAGGTGGTAACCTTCAAGTTCTCAGAGTCATTACAGAGGGAAAGGCCAAGTGGGAGCCCCTGAAATTTCACCCCCTACACCTGGGCCAAGGTAATAAACCGAAGCAGTATTGCACACCAAGAGAAAAAGCAGAGATGGCCATCAGAATTACAGCAGGTAGGAGTGGTAGTCTCTACTGTATCTCCATTCAGTTGATCTGTGTGCCTCGTGCAGCGAGGTGGACTGTGACGGCTAACAGTGGACCACTGAAAAATTAAGTGGTAGCTTTAATCTCAGCTGCTGTGCAAGATGTAGAACCTTTACTGGGACAGATCAACACATCTCTAGTATTTGGTATACAGCTATTAATCTAGCCTATGTGTTCTTTTCAATAACCATTAGTAAGGAGCAAAAGTAGTTAATCTTTTACATGGTAAAGACAGCACTCTACATTTCATGTCCTGAGGCTGTTAACATTTTTGTTCTCTGTCACAGAGTCCACAAGGACCTTGACATCCCATAGAGCATCATGTTAGTCTAGAATACTGATGACATCATACTAACAGGACATGGTGAATGGGAAATGCCAAGTATTCTGGACAGTCTAGGAAGTCAAATGCATGCCAAGAAAATTCAAAGGCTGCCATATTAGAAAAATTTTAATAGGTCCAATGGCCTGAGGCTTTCCGGGATCTCCCCTCCTAGGTAAAGGTCAAATTGTTGCACCTTGAATCCCAGCACTTAGAAAGAGGCACAGCACTAGGCTGGAGAGAGCAGATACTGCACTTGGAAATTCTGCTCTGACCCATTAATGAGGTAATCTGAAACGCTCACAGTTTTGAGTAGGATCCAGAGCAAGAGAGGCCACTGTAGCAGGTCCAGGCTGGGTGTCAGGTGCCCTGCAGGCCATGTGAGCCAGTGTATCTGATCAAGCTTGAGATGTCTATGGTAGACAAAGATGCTGTGTGACGTCTTTGGCAAGGCCAGGAAGAGAAATTCAATGCAGATTCCTAGGGTTCTGAAGCTAGGTATGGTTTCCATGGCAGGAAACCACTTGCTGTTTGAACAGCAGCTCCTGGTGTGCTAGCAGCCCTAGTAAAGACTGAGGGCCTGCCCACATTACATCATGTGACTAATGCAATTAGAGCTGCCCCAAATGAACAGGGCCAAGTATACCAACCGAGTCACAGGATTGGCCAGGTACCATGGAAATGGTCTATTTGGAATCAGGCCTGAGCCAGTCCAAAGGGCATAAGTAAATTACTGAACAGATTGCCATGTTACCCAATACATTACACTGAAACTTCCCCTTCAACTCCTCATCTGTTGGTGGGGGTGGGGTGGGGTTCTCAATAAGCAACTAACAGAGGAGAAAAACCTGGCCCTAGTTCACGGGTGGATTAGCTTCATCTGTTGTTTTGAGCACCATTACAGACCCATTTAGGAATAGTCCTGAAGGGGCATGGTAAAGGGAAATACCTCCGGTGGGTAGAGCTGTAAGCAGCACACGTGGCTGTTCACTTTATACAGAGGGAGAAAGGGCATGAAGTACTGATCCATACAGGCCCCTGAGAACTGGTGAATGGTCTGGCTGACTGGTCAGGGACTTGGAAGGAGCAAAATCAGAAAGATTGAGACAAAATATTTTGGAGAAGAGGCATGCAGATGGACCTTCAGAGTGTGCACAAAGTGGGAGAATCCCTGTCTCATGTTAATGCTTATCAAGAGTACAGAGGTGCTAGTATCCTGGAGGCACTAGGTAAACAGGATGATTTATCTCGTGTATATCAGCAGGTCTCTCCCCGGGACTATCCCAGCAAAATAAGAAAAGGCCTGAGAAATAAAGCTGTTGGTCTTTGGGGGCCTTCACTTTTCATGGAAAGAGATTATTCTCTCTTCTCAAGCCCTCCTTCCTTTAGGGATTCTCAAGAGCAGAGGGGGCCAATATGGCACTGACTCCACATGAGTTTCTGGTTCTACCAGTATGAGGAACACAGAAGAGACTGGGGAGATGGTCTTACTGGCATGGTTGCATCAGGGTAGGCAGACCCTACCCTAGGATGGTAGCATGCACTGGAAGGGCTGTTGGTATACTGCTTGCTAAGGTCATCAAAAAGATGTGGCTAAATCTTGCAAGAGACTACCAATACCTAAGGGAGTTTCACAGAATGGATTCCTCACTAGCCATCACTCATTCTCATTGATCCCACAGAGGGAAATTTAGAACAGAAGTTACAGACAACAATGAAAAGGATTGCAATCTCATCCAGTAAGGTAAAGAGACTATCTTATTTCCAGTCCTCTCTCCCTGCCTAACATCCTGGAGGAGACTGGGTCTTAAGGAGGTGAGGAGAGGTATTCAAAGAGTAGAATACAAGTCTCCCCCACAAATTTCTAGAGTCACAGACAGCTATAATCTATGCCCCCAACAGGATGTAAGCTTCATGAGGGCAAAGACTGTTTTGCTCTCTGTATCTGGCACATAATAGGAGCTCCAAAATATATTGATAGAAATGAATGAGTGAATGAATGAATGAAGACCGAATATGCTGGGGAGTGGAGAAGAACTACGCATCAAGTTTGAGATTAAAATTTTATCTTTAAGTACAGATAACACAGGCTTAGGATGGCTATATAAGTTATACATTCAAACAACTAGTAACACACAACTGATAAGTCCAAAAGTTAGAGTTCATAACTTCTAAACAAGCTTCACTGGCTGTAGCATAATTTCATTTGGTTTATGGCTTATTTTATATTAGTTAGTAGAGCAAACAGAAGGAGATGTTAAAAGAAATATAATTAATATCCCCAGAAAACTAAGAGAGAAAATATATTAATTTAAAAAAAGACTATTATGAGAAAACAAAACAAAGAATTAGAAACTGTGGAAATTAAAGAATTGTCAAAATTAAAATGTCAATAGTTAGGCTAAATAGCAGAAGAGACATTAATGATAAACTAGCAAATTAAGGAATTCTCCCAGAAAATACCACAAAAGACTAAGAGATGGAAGAATTAAAAAAAAAAAGAATAAATGGAAGAATAAAAGAGAGTAATAAACATATAAAGTAATTCCAGATGTTCCAGATATTCCAAAATCTTCTGAATAGGAGTTTAAGAAGCAGAGACCAGGGAATAAAGGGATGAAAATAAACTAAAAAACAAGAAAATTTCACAATGCTGAATTAAATATGAATCTTTAGATTAGGTAGGTTGGTAGGTTGTGTGTTTCTAGAAATTTGTCCACTTCATCTAGGTTATCCATTCTATTAGTGTACAATTGTTCATAGTACTCTTGTAATCCTTTTTAGTCCTGTAAATTGGTAGTAATATCTCCACTTTCATTTCTAGATGTTAGTAATTTGAGTCTTCTCTTTTATTTCCTTAGTCAATTTACCTAAAGGTTTGTCAATTCTGATCTTGTCAAAGAAACACACTTTAGTCGCATTGATTTTTCTCAATCTCTCTCTTGACTGTTCTATTCCCTGTTTATTTAAGTCTACTCTAATCTTTATTATTTCCTTCCTTCTGCTAGTTTTGAGTTTAGCTTGTTTGTCTTTTTCTGGTTCCTTAAAGTGTGAGGTTAGGTTGTTGATTTGAGATCTTTCTTTTTAATGTGAGCATTCATAGCTATGTATTTCTCTCTTAGCACTGCTTTTGCTACATCCCATTAGTTTGGGTATATTTTGCTTTCATTTTCATTTGTCTCAAGGTCTTTTCTAATTTCCCTTGTGATTTCATCTCTGACCCATCAGCTGTTTACTAGTATGCTGTTTAATTTTTACTTACTTGTGATTTTTCCAGTTTTCCTTCTGTTACTGATTTCTTGTTTCATTCCACTGTGACTGGAATAGTACTTTGTGTAATTTCTATCTTTTCAAAATTTATTAAGACTTTTTTTGTGGCCTAAAATATGGTCTATCCTGGAGAATGCTCTATGTGCACCTGAGAAAAATGTATTTTCTGCTGTTTTGAGGTAAGATGTTCTGTATTTGTCTGTTAGGTCCAACCGGTTTATGGTGGTGTTCAAGTTCTCTATTTCCTTATTAATTTTCTGTCTGGTTGTCTATCACAACAATTGGAAAAAGGTTTTAAATATTAATAAAATCCAGGGCTAACAAGAGTATAGGGATATGTTTATTATCATAGACTGATGGAGAAGTGAAAATCTATCAAATTTTTCTGGAAGGCAAATGAACAGTATTATCAAAACTGAAATTTGCAACCCAGCAATTCCACTTCTGGGTAACTGTATTAGAGACATAAGCATGGTCCCTCCTTTGTGCACAAGGAAGAGGTACATTAAGCATTATTTTTAATGTGGAAAAAAAAGAAAAATATACTAAAGGGCCATTTTTAAAGGACTGGTAAGTAGACTACGGTACTTTAATACTATGGAATACTATTTTTAAAAAAAGCACGAGGTAGCCCTATATGTATTGATAAGATATAAATAGCAAAAGCAAGCTATAGCATAGTACAGGATAATCATATATATGTTACCATTATACACACTGTGTGAAAGTAGGTAAATAAACAGAAAAGGACCTGGAACACATAAAATAATAACTGGTTACTTCAGAGGATGGAGGTGATAAGAGGCGACTTGAAAAAGTTGTTTTACTTTTGTACAAGGACAATGCATTTGTGTGTTACTTTTACAATTAAAAAGCACACAGAAGTATTTAGATACACATAGCAGTCTAGGAATGATTCACAGCTATCTAGGAATGATTAAGTTTAAGGATAAATAGCTCTGGATTAATGGCTTTTTAGAGCATTATCAGGAATAATTGTTTTATAGTTAATTTTTATATTTTAAGTTAAGAGGAACCATTTTGTTATACCTTTTGGTTTCTCTTAACTTTTATCACCTGTACCAGCAGTTGGCTTTATTTTCGGGACTTCGTCACAGAGAAACAATGTTTTATTATTTTACAGGGCAACCAGTAGAGATCACAAGTTATATCAAAATGCAAAGTGAAGGGCAGTAAGGTAGCCTTATTCAAAAGTTAAGTCACCAGCTTTTGTGTGCCAGCTAGCTTCAAACTTTTCAAATCTGTGCCCCAGGAAAATAACCAATTGCCTGTCATAGTTATTAAGAAATAAAATACATAAATTAGTATTATGTTTAAAAAATTGCAGAGTACAGCAATACTCAAAATATAACACTTCAATAGGCTTAACTTTTAAGAAAATGATATCCCCAAATCTGAACACTGAGAAAAAGAACGAACCATTCATATATTTTAAAAGATTTCTTCTGAAGTGTTTTGTTTGTTTTTTGATCATTGACTATCAGAGTTAAAGAACTTCAGTCATAAAAATATGACTCAGTATTACTCATCCCAGTATTATTTCACATTAATAAAGTAAACAGTCACTTTTGACTCTTCCTATAAGAAGAAAAAGGCAAGGTTATGGCTGCTAAGAAACAGAGCTGAGAAATACCTTTGGAAAACAAATACTGTGTTCTTTTTAAAATGAATAAACATACATACCACAGTAGTAAGACAACCTGATAAAAGATAGTGCTGAAATTTTACTTAGAGACAAATCTGATAAGCAATCACAGCTTCATAGCCAATGATGCATCACATGATAATTCAATTAACATTAATATTAAATTCTTCATATAAGATATCCTAGTCAAAATACATAACACAATGCTCATGTTACATCCTTACCCAAATCCAAGGTCTTATTTCATTTATTTGACCAAATTACTTATCTGTTCACTCATCAAACAGATGGCTATGAAATATAGAGGTAAATAAAGTGAATGATTTTCAGCAACAGGCATTAAATGATCATATGAACTGATTACATTTAGCTTATTACATACTAACTACTGTACTTAGATGAAAGCCCACGCAAAAAAACAGGGATTGGGGAGTTGACAGATTATCTATTTATTGGGGAAGGATAAGTTTAAGAATGCCATACTCTAATGCAGTAGTTTTCAACCCTGGCTATAAGTAACAATCACCTGGACATCTTAAAAACAAACAAACAAAAAAACAAACAAATTCCCTCCTCCCCAGATGTTCCTACGTCCCAATGTCACCCACCCTCATTCCTTACCCCATCACCCCACCTTCACATAGTCTGGGACAAGGTCCAGCAGCACATTTCTTCCCCTAAAAGCTCCCAGGGTGACTCTGTCCTGCCGCCAGGGTCAAGCACCTCTGTTTTAGCCGGTCATTATTTTCAAGGTATAAATACAGCTTAATGCTACTGTGAACTTCATTGCTAACTTCCTTCCTCCTCACGGAATCCTAACTTCCTCCTTTCCCCATTCAATTCTCCCTACCAAGGGGCATATAGGAGAAGTAGCCACCCTAGGCGGGTGGGGGCATAAAATACACAAAGAGGGGTAAGACTCTGGGAAGGGGTCCTGGAGATAATGCCTGAAGAGCGGATAAAGAGGCATGAGCCAAGTAAAGAAAGGGAATGAGGATGTGCAAAGGAAGGGGAACAGGAAGTATGATACGAAAAATTCTGGTGTAATGGATGGAGTAGGGAAGCTCATCATAAAGGGGTTTATAAGTTAAGTGAAAGATTTGATTTTTATCTTTAAAGCAATAAACTGCTTCTGAAAGAACTCAAGCAGGTACTAAAAAGACCAAGTTGTGGAGAAAGATCAATATGGCATCATAAAGAGGCTATAGGCAGGGAGGCCAGTTACAAACCCCTAGAGGCAATTGGATTAAAAGTTCTGAACATTAGGACTGTGATCTGGCTTAAGGATTCAGACTAGGAGTCCTCAGTTTTAGACAGCAGCATCTATTGAGTGAATGAGTTCTCTGAGAAGGATTAACTAAGAAGAAAAGATTGATAAAGATGCAACCTTAGGAATGCTGTTTTCATTTCCACAGCCATTACTCCAATTCAAGGCCTCTAGACTATACCAGACCATAACTAACCTATACTTTCTATACAGATGGAAAGACTATACTTCAGAAAATCATTTCAAGAATCCAGAATGTTGTTTCTGTTGATTTTCATGGGAGATCAATAAATTCTTCAGCCTATCATTTATAGCCTTCAACTAAGTGGCCAATTAACCTTCTGTACTTCATTTCTTAGTTCTTCTATATTTCTTTGACTCTTTCCAAATCATTTGTTCATCATTATATTAACATATCTGATTTTAATTCTTGGTATTTGTAGATTCCCCTTCTCTATCTGGGTTGGTTTCCCAAGTTCACGTTTGCTTTCATAAAAACCCAACTCCAAACCAAGACCTCCAAAATATCTTCTATTACTCTCATTCCTCCTTCTAATACCAACTGGTACTTCTGCACAGTCTATTGTAATCTATGCAGGTATGATTTTGTCAGAGGTTCTTGTTTCCTGTTTGTATATAATCTTATCTCTAAGGTCCAGTATGGTGCTTGGAACATTGTGGGTGCTCCATGAATGTTTGTGGAATTAAAAAAAAAAAGAGGGCTTCCCTGGTGGTGCAGTGGTTAAGAATCCGCCTGCCAATGCAGGGGACACGGGTTCGAGCCCTGGTCTGGGAAGATCCCACAGGCCGTGAAGCAACTAAGCCTGTGCGCCACAACTACTGAGCCTGCGTGCTGCAACTACTGAAGCCCATGTGCCTAAAGCCTGTGCTCCGCAACAAGAGAAGACACTGCAATAAGAAGCCCGCGTACCGCAACGAACACTAGCCCCCGCTCACCGCAACTAGAGAACACCCATGCACAGCAACGAAGACCCAGTGCAGCCAAAAATAAATAAATTTATAAAAATAAAGTAAAATAAATAAAATTAAATTTAAAAAAGGAATAAAAGAAAGAATTTAGACTGACCCCAGTGAAATTTTGAGTATACAAAGATGATACTCAGTAAATAATTATTTCAAATTCATTCTTTCCTTATTGTAGTCGTACAGGAATCCTTAGCTTTGGAAGAAACAGAAACCGCATATAATTGCATTATTCTCTTTGCAGATGGGCATGTGTTTAATGTAACCAAAATTTTATAAGGATTTCTTTCTGGAATATAATTACTAAATTTAAGGAAGTTTAACAATAATTTAAGGAAGTTAACAGTAGTACATGCAAAGGTACAACTACTGCCCTAAAATGTACTAAACTTTGAAGGACAATAGAAGCCTATCTTTGCCTAGTTGGTGAGTATTAGTTCATAATATAATATCTACCCTAAAAATTATAGTAATTCAAATAATTCCAGTAAATTCAATGTCAATAAAATCTGCTAAAATTATATTAGGTTTAGAAGAATGCTGAATTTGCCTTTCACCACACTGGGAACAAAATAACATGAGGCAGAATTCTGGGAATAAGGCGGCAGCAGTGGCATAGTTTACAATTTTTCCAAATCCTTCCATAAAGACATGTAGAACAAGGACAGCAAAACCAAAACCCAAAGTGAATGTGCACAGCACTCTGTAACAAGATACACATCTCCATGAATCCAAAAATACATGTTAACATGGATAAACTAACAACTCTAAGACCTATATGGTATTGGATGAGAAAGCAGAGAAAAATAACAAAGCATCTGCCAGATCTGAGTAGAGAAGGATCCCCAAAACTATTAACAGCTCCTCACTGCAGAGTGAGGCAAGCCATTCTGAGAATAGCAACTGAAACTGGAAAGGGTTTTATATACTCAAGGGTGACAGTAAGGAGTTTGTGATTGGAACACCTAAACGTAATGGACTTTCAAAGCTCATTCCAGGACAAAGCCCTACACCACGGAGCAAGTTCTGGGAAGAGATTTCAAATATAAACACAGTAGAGTAGAGCTGACAGATACAGGAAAGAAGAAGTTCAGACAAAAGTTGAAGAGAAAAACAGGTCCTGGAGAACTCAGAAAGTATATCTATATATTTATCATTTCTTTCTCTTTTTTGGCCACACTGTGCACCTTGTGGGGGTCTCAGTTCCCCAAGCAGGGATTGAACATGGGCCCTTGGCAGTGAAAGCGCAGAGTCCTAACAGAAGAGGAATTTTTAGAGTCATGAAGCTCTCCTGACTCATTCCTTCTGTCTAAAACTATTTTCATATAACAATGACCAAGAAAAAGAATCATAGTCAAATCCAATACAAAGTTTTTATATTAAAAAAAGATATAGGGGAAAAAACATCCCTACAAAAAATAAAGGCATTGGGGCTTCCCTGGTGGTGCAGTGGTTAAGAATCCACCTACCAATGCAGGGGACACAGGTTCAAGCCCTGGGCCAGGAAGATCCCACATGCTGCAGAGCAACTAAGCCAGTGTGCCACAATTACTGAGCCTGTGCTCTAGAGCCCATAAGCCACAACTACTGAAGCCCGCGTGCCACAACTACTGAAGCCTGCGCGCCTAGAGCCTGTGCTCCGCAATGAGAAGCCACTGCGGTAAGAAGCCTGTGTGTTGCAATGAGGAGTGGCCTCTGCTCACTGCAACTAGAGAAAGCCTGTGCACAGCAACGAAGACCCAACGCAAACGAAAAAATAAAATAAAAATAAAGGCATGGTAGAAAAACATACTCACAAAAACTATAATATTCCAAAGTTAGCTACGAAGGAACATAAATCAGAATTAGAAAGGCAATAAAATTAAGGAAAGAATGAGGTAGAAAATACCAAAACTGGAAACCAGACAAAAAGGACGCCCAAATGCTTTTTCATTAGATTATCTCATTTTCTAGGGCTGTGTACCTTTTTCTTGATTCACTATTTGCTATTAAGGTTTTTTTGTTACAACTCTGTAAGGGTAGATGTTAACTCTGTAGGGACTGATAGCAATGTAAATATATTTGGTAGGCAGACATGTAGATGAGGCTATTAATCTATTTTGTATCAAATTTAGCGATTGTACTCCACCATTCCTTTTTTCAGTGATTAGAATACTTCAGTGTTTCCTACAGTCCTCTGACCAGCTTTACCATTCTGTTGGCATACTCATCAATACACTAATCTTTGACAGGTCTTCACTCTTTAAAGAAAAAGAAAAGGCAGATAGAGTGACTACCGTAGCAAAACAGAAAACTCAATATACACCAAAAATGAGAGTGCTTCCTCCACACCTTTTGTTGGTCAGATGGAGGCAAACTGAATAGCTATGAGACCCACATGGTTTCAGCGTTTGTGCAGAGAGAAGCAAAGGGAAGGCAAATGGGCTTGTCTGATGGCCCAGAGAATAGGGGAACCCCCACAGTGGTTCACTGCGAACAGTGGTCTAAACTGGGAAGGATTCCAAGGATCAAAGCCTCACGCCATGGGCAAGAGCACTTCCAACTAACAAGGTTTATTGGTGCTGGAGCAGTCTGGGCCACAGAAACTCTTGAAACTAACACTGCACTGAGAAAAACTTCTAGGAGTAGGATCCAAATTGAGCAGAACAGGGTAACAGAAGCAAAGACAAGAAACAGTCCAGATAAAAGAGAAAGGGAGCAGAAACGAAAGATTTCAGAAAACATGAGGCCATACTTTTTTTTTTAAATAGATCTTTATGGGAGTATAGTTCCTTCACAATACTGTGTTAGTTTCTGTTGCACAACAACGCAAATCAGCCATATGCATACACATGTCCCCATATCCCCCTCACTCTTGAGCCTCCCTCCCATCCTCCCTATCCTACCCCTCTATGTCATTGCAAAGCACCGAGCCGATCTCCCTGTGCTAATACTGCTGCTTCCCACCAGCCAACTATTTTACATTCGGCAGTGTATATATGTCCATGCTACTCTCACTTCGTCCCAGCTTCACTCCCCACCCCATGTTCTCAAGTCCATTCTCTATGTCTACCTCTTTATTCCTGCCCCGCAACAAGGTTCATCAGTACCATTTTTTTTTAGATTCCATATATATGCATTAGCATATGGTATTTTTCTCTTTCTGACTTACTTCACTCTGTATGACAAACTCTAGTCCATCCACCTCACTACAAATAACTCAATTTTGTTTCTTTTTATGGCTGAGTAATAGTCCACTGTATATATGTGCCATATCTTCTTTATCCATTTATCTGTCGATGGAAATTTAAGTTGGTTCCATGTCCTGGTTATTGTAAATAGTGCTGCAATGAACATGGTGGTACATGTCTCTTTTTGAATTATGGTTTTCTCAGGGTATATGCCCAGTAGTGGGATTGCTGGTCATATGGTAGTTCTATTTTCAGCTTTCTAAGGACAAAGGAGGCAAGAACATACAATGGAGAAAAGACAGCCTCTTCAATAAGTGGTGCTGGGAAAACTGGACAGCTACATGTAAAAGAATGAAATTAGAACACTACCTAACACCATACACAAAAATAAACTCCAAATGGGTTAAAGACTTAAATGTAAGACCAGAAACTGTAAAACTCTTAGAGGAAAAACACTCTTTGACATAAACCACAGCAAGATCTTTTTTGACCCACCTCCTAGAGTAACGAAAATAAAAACAAACAAATGGGACTTAATTAAACTTAAAAGCTTTTGCACAGCAAAGGAAACCATAAACAAGACAAAGAGGCCATACTTTAAAAAATCTTTGTGAAAACAACATAAGAGGGGCTCTAGAGTCATGAAGCTGAAAACAGGCTACCATGGCCCACTCCTCTCACCTAAAAATACAGGAAAGGAAAACTGAATGTACTTCAGAAAAGAATCATGAAACCCATTTATAACTACTATAAGAAAACAAAATGTGGAGTAGAATAATGTCTTTATAGCCTAAAATAAATGAAAATTATAGAAGCTATGAAAGAACATAAAGTTCAGAAATTAGGTAAGTGGAGAAAGGAGAATTTGAAATGAGGTGATAGAAGGAAAGAATTTAAAATGATTTCAGAATGAAAAAAACCAATGACTAATGCATTAAGAGAAAAAGGAAGATGAATTTAAAAATAAAAAAGACAAAAAAATGTTTTAAAATAAAGTGATAAAAAGATACAAAAAGGGCTTCCCTAGTGGCGCAGTGGTTGAGAGTCTGCCTGCCGATGCAGGGGACACGGGTTTTTGCCCCGGTCTGGGAAGATCCTACATGCTGTGGAGCAGCTAGGCCTGTGAGCCATGGCCGCTGAGCCTGCGCTCCGCAATGGGAGAGGCCACAACGTACTGCAAAAAAAAAAAAAAAAAAAGATACAAAAAGAAGACCCAACCTAAGTATAAAGGGCAGGGAGGAGAGGTAAAAACAATAGAATAGAAAAAATACCAAAAACTATAATTCAAGAAATAATGCTCCTAAAATAAAAGATGACTTGAAACTATACACTTATTATAACTTTAAAACAGTGGCACTTTATACAAGAAAACAATGGAGTAAAATATTTAATATATTCAAGGAAAGAAAATATGAGCCTTAGGTTTCATATTCATCCAAACTAACCTTCAAGTATAAAGGCTGCAAACAAACTGATATGAACATTCAATAACTCAGGGAATACTGCTCCCATGAACACTTCCTCTGAATTTACTCAACTCTAGAGCAGGGGTCAGCAAACTTTTTCTGTAAAAAAAAAAAAAACAGTAAATATTTTAGCCTTTGCAGGTCACATGTCTCTGTCACAACTACTCAACTTCTGCCACTGTAGTGTTTTTAAAAGCAGCCATAAACAATATGTAAATAAATGGGCAGGTCAGATATGGCTTGTGGGCCACAGTTTGCTAACCCCTGTGCTAAAGAATGAGCTTCAGAAAACCAAAAACCTAAAAAGGTATAGATATAAGGACTGGTGCTGATCATTAAATATATATTTACCTGTAGAACTAAGTCTAAATGGTGGTTATCAGGGTACACAGCATAGTTTACAATGGCTGAATGTGCTGACCCTGGAGATACAGCAAAACTATTTTTTTTAAATGGAGAATGATGAGTGTACATAAAAGGTAAAATAAGCACTTATTACTTTAAATATATTAACTTAGAATAAAGAGAGATTACTTCAGTCAGAGGAGAGGAGAGGAAGGAGAAGAGGTGCTAGTTAATTAAAACAATGCTCACAGGAATGAACAAATCTACAACAGACAAAAAGAGGGAAGTGAAGGCATCATAGAAAGATAACCAACAGAACAAATATATGAATCTTCCTAAATACCGAAAGATATAACAAAGCTAAAACATACAAGTAAAACAAAAAGGAGAGAATAAAACAGAACACATAAGGAAAGATAACATGCTGTTGTTTATTCAAGAAAGTGCGATATACATTCAATTACTTATAATTTTAAAAAGTGGAAGGATAAACCATGAAATTAATAAAAGGAAAAAAAAAACATTTTGTATAGAAGAAAGAAGTAGGGTAGAAAAGCCAGGGATAGAATCAAGAATCTTGTAGAACTGACTTTGAAATTCTACACAATTTTGTTACATGTTTATAAGAAAAATTAAATTTAAAAAGCAGTAATTCTTAAAAATTGCAAATAAAGTGAGTTGGCATAATTACACATAGAAAAGAACTAGTTCAATAATTTTAAAACATAAAATTTATATATCCTCACTATAACCTATACATAAAAAACAAAAAATGTGAAACAAAATTTTTCAGTAATTTTATCATTTGTAGTAATGTGGTAGTTATTTGTAATAATGTAGATTTGTCTTTGAACCAAGGGTAAATCAAGTGAGTAATTATGTCAGTGCCCCACAGAAACCAGATTTTCAGTGCAGCTGAAAGAGATCTAGACAGTGAGATTAATGAGATTAAGTAAAAGATCCTTTAGCACTGAATTTAAAATATCAGTATAAACTCATAATTTATTTTATCTTAAAAATTATATATATATATATTTAGCTCTGTCCATTAAAAAGGCCTGAAAACAATGATCAATTGGTAGCAACAAGTATTCAAAATGCCCAGATTTTAGCCTCTAAAATCAGGGCTTTTAGAAATGACTGATTCCAGGTATGGAGCAGGAAAAAAAGAAATGTACAAGTTGGCTTGGAATAACTTGTCATTCAGGAAGAAAAGGAGGCCATTTAGCCTCTAGATATAAGGTGAGGGTCATGTCAAAAGGACATAGCGGGAGGGCTTCCCTGGTGGCGCAGTGGTTGAGAGTCCACCTGCCGATGCAGGGGACATGGGTTCATGCCCCGGTCCAGGAAGATCCCACATGCCACGGAGCGGCTGGGCCCGTCAGCCATGGCCGCTGAGCTTAAAAAAGAAAAAAAAAAAAAAAAAAAAAGGACATAGGGGGGCATTCCTGGTGACGCAGTGGTTGATAGTCCGCCTGCCGATGTTGTACACCTTAAATTTATACAATGTTATATGTCAATTCTATCTTAATAAAGCTGGGGAAAAAGGACATAGGAGCCCTCCTGAGGCAGAACCCAGAGGCCAAAGATGGGAAAATTTGAGCACAGTAAGAGTAATAATGAAATGTATCAAAACACAAAAAATGTGTTCATATCCATGAGTTCATAATAATATTAAAAAGAAAAATCATTAGTTACTTTTAGAGCATTTTAATGAATAAAACCCATTATTTTTGAAAACTGATAAAGGAAAGGAATCAAGCACTTATCCTACCTTTATCATAAATCAGTACCTTTGAGTAAACAAGGCTGATGAGGGGAATTTTCTCTTTACAGAAGTATTCCAGTTAATAAACAAAGGACTGATAAAGGCACAATATAACCACTTTGCAACCTCCAATGAATAAATCGATCTAGGCAATGATAATTAATGTTAGGAGCTTTGCAAAAACACATTACATACCTTCTGAGGGAAGTACATTAATATCCCCAAACACTCTCTAGATCTAACTACCAATTTATCAGAAATACAGAGAAAAGAGGAACACAGGAAATGATACCATGGGGATGCAGTCACAACTCCTCAGGCTGTGGAAAGCTCCCCAGGAAAAAAGACATGGTTTCCTCAACAACAAAAATTTGCAAGAAAACAAAGAGCGAGACAGAAAACCTATATATTAAAAGATACTAAAGAGATATAATCAATCTCACTGTATAGACCTTATATGAATTACAATTCAAACAGACAAAATGAACAAAAACAAAACAAAACATGTTTAAGGCAATCAAGGAAAGTGAGAATACTGAATATGATGATATAGATGAAATGATACAATGTCTAGGATTTGCTTCAAAATAATCCAGGGGAGGGTAGGTGAGTGGACAGATGATATGAGACTGATCTGATGGTATATTAATTATTGCTGAAGCTGGGGTAAAAAAAAAGGAGGATTGTCTTTAAGTAGATCTGACCATGGATTTTATTGTGGCAAAACTCTTACTTCTGCATATGATTTCATTTGAAGCATACCTAAAAATACTCAGGGTTGCCATTCACACCTTTTTCTTTCTTTGAAAACAAGATTTTTTAAATGTAACTAAAACTGTTTTGCAAAAAGCCTAACACTTAAAACACATAATTCTTCTATAAAGACATGTACACATACCCACAAAATCTGGATTGCCAGATTTGTTAAAATGTTGATGGGCAGACCTATAAAAATTTAATTTTTAGAAAATACCTTGTCTTTAAAAAGAAGCAGGGACTTCCCTGGTGGTGCAGCGGATAAGAATCTGCCTGCCAATGCAGGGGACTCAGGTTTGATCCCTGGTCTGCGCAGATCCCACATGCCATGGAGCAACTAAGCCTGTACGCCACAACTACTGAGCCTGCACTCTAGAGCCCACGAGCCACAACTACTGAGACTGCGTGCCATGACTACTAAAGCCCGTGCGCCTAGAACCTGTGCTCCGCAACAAGAGAAGCCACCGCAAGGAGAAGCCTGCGCACCACAATGAAGATCAGCCCCCTGCTCACCGCAACTAGAGAAAGCCTGCGTGCAGCAACAAAAACCCAACACAGCCAAAAATAAATAAATAATTAAATCTTAAAAAAATTTTTTTCTAAGTTTCTTCCTCTAAAAAGAAAATAAAAATAAAGAGCAGCAGCCGCCATCATTAAACGTGATGTCAAACATTTTTTTTAAATCTTACTTTAAAAATGTATAACTTTTTCATAACAATCTTTTTAAAAAGGTTCCTTAAAGCCAAGATGGTTCTGTAAAACTTGCCAACTGACAAAAATAAGTAATTTCAAAGATACCAGAGTTTTGGACTTGCAATTTTACAGAAGAGGGTTATTGCAGGGGGAGGGGCAGTTTTTAAAAATTATTATTACATTTTGCTTATTATTTAAAAAAATTTTTATTTGAGTATAATTGATACATAATAATTGTATATAATTGATACATTAAATATATTTATATAATTACTTTAAAATAATTATTACAATTATTAAAAATAATTATTTTTAAGTTTGCACTGGGTTTTAGTTTATCATAGATCACACACTGGAAACCCCTGGGCTACATCTGGCTTGTAGACAAGTTGTTTGGCTTGCATGGTTTTTTAGAAAAAATTTGATCCAACATTTAAAATTTAGGAGATTTCACACAAAACCCCAGATTTTAGGGCTAGAGCACAGGAGCAGCTACCTCTCTTGAGGAGAGGCATGGTGCCCTTCTGTTCACCACAGCCCCCCACCTACTCCTTTCTCTGCATAGACTACAGGCCTGGTCTCCTTAGGCATGTGAGTTTGTGTACACTATTATTTTGAGGGAGGTTTTCTACTTGTTCTTAACAAAGTAGTAGAACAGAAAAAGGAGGATATCTGTAACAGCCAATATTATTCAGTTTTGCACTTAAAAAAATGCAAAATGCAAAAACCCCAGCATTCATTATTTTTACAGCACAGAAATGAAATGCTATCTGCATACTCTTAAATGCTTTTTCTTGCCAGAGCAGTAAGGCTTACCTTCAGATCAAGGCTGCTGAGGCTTATGACATCATCATCTTTTGCTCTTCGTTTTCTTTTCTATAAAAAAGAAAAAAAATTATTCTTATATAGAAGGCATGCATGTTACTCCATTAAACAAAGACCACATACAACTAGAAAAATCAGTTTTAAAAAGTGAAGTGTCTTAGGCTGTATTCATAAGAAAATTATTTTTATGAGGGATGCCCATAAATTATTGCTAGCACATACTATATACTTTCTAAAAAGTCCCCTTTGACTAAATCATCCCTTGCTGTGAAGTGATTCCACCCTATTAAAAAACTTACTTATCTAAAGTTTTTCAGAACAGAACTCATGTAAGTCAAGTCTATATTTGTTAGAGAAAAAGTAAAATACATTTTATATATAAAGATAATAAATTTCTTATATATCCTTTTCTCATGGCCCAAGTAATTAAGATTTGTTGCCTGAAGCAGGATTTATCAGGTGGAAAATGAACATGCATGTACCGGGAGTACCTTCCAGTTATTATTCATCACCTTCATTCAGCCCTACTGGTGCCAGTAGTGACAAAACTATGCATATAGCTTTAAGTTCTGGTCCTTAATCAATACTGAAAAAGAATCCTTAAGTAACGTTTCTTCTCTTAAACCTCAAAATAACTTTTCAGATTACTGGTGATACAGCCTAGCTCTTGTGAACTCTCAAAACTGACAAGCCAGGGCTCCCTTCCAGGACCTGGCCCCACCTTGAGGAGAAACTGTTGAGAGCAGAATCAACATAGAGCAGGATGGGGGCATCTGAGAAAGGGAAAGATAAAGTCCAGATAGAAGTGGGGGAAATATATGGAGACTGGAAGTCTCAGAAGCAAGCCCCATGAAAACAACAACAGAGGGAACTCTATGAAGTTAGAAAAGCTATCTGCACCAAGCCTCTTTGTAAAAGTTCAGGAAAACTAAATTCATATTAAAATGAACAGAAAATTCCTCAAGTCAAATTCTACACAAAATAACTTTAAGAAAAAAGAGAGAAAATAAGGGGCAGAACAACATCCCTACAGGGAATGAAGTCACCTCAAAAGGAAATGCTCAAAGAAGCAGAGCAAACCTATAAAATACTATTTTAAATTTAGCTAAAAAGACATTAAGAAAATGATACAAGACATGAAAGAACAATATAAATCAGAACTGGGAAAAACTAAAAAATGAGGTGACAGAACTCAAGAAATCTCTATTGATTCTAAGGTTATATCCAGAAGATTCAGCAAAATATGAATAATATGATCCTAATTTTGAAAAGCAAACTAAACAAAAATCCTGCTTATGTGTATCTTATCTGTGAGGCTGTGTGTGTATTTGTAAATAATTATATGAGCAAAATATAGAGGGATACATAGTGTTGTTGACATGGGTTAGCGTGGAACTGGGGGAATGGAAGGACTTACACATGGGGAGAAGAGAGGAAAGGAGGGAGGAAACTGCCAAGCAAAAAGAAGATTGTACTGAGGGAAAAAAAGCATGTACAGGATCATACTTATGTATTTATATAAAATCTTTACATGTGTGGGCATATTATAAAGAAATTTAACAGATTTTAAAACATGCTACTGTATTTTCTTTTAACTATTTTAAAGTTTCATTTTTCATATCTGTATATTCAACCCATCTAGAATTTATTTTTGTATCTATGTGGTATAAGGTAATTTGGCCAACTGTCCCCACCCCTAACATCATTTGCTGAGACACCATTCTTTCATAACGCCTATGATACAATAAGTTCTCATAAGTCGGTTTCTGGGTTCTCTATTTCATTCCAATGGTCTGTTTATCTACACTTGTACCCATATTATGCTGTGTAATTTCTGTACCTTTGGAGTGAGTCTTAATAGCTTATATGCTCAGTCATAATGCTTCCTGATGGGTACACTACTCTCCCTGTCCTGGGCCTTCTATTTCTCTGCATGAATTGGGATCTATTACATTCTAATAAGATTTTTATCAGAACAGCATTACCTTTATGAATTAATTTGGAAAGAATGGACATTTTTATGCTATTGAGCCTTTCCTTGCATTAAATGGTATATCTGTCTATTTCATTAGCTGTCCTATCTTCTTTATTAATGCTTTCCAGTTTTTCCCATAAAAGTCTCACACATCTTTTCATAGATTTATTCCTAGTTTAAACTTTTTTTATTTCAATAAAAACATCTTTAAAAATTACATTTGTTGGGCTTCCCTGGTGGCGCAGTGGTTGAGAATCCGCCTGCCGATGCAGGAGACACGGGTTCGTGCCCTGGTCCGGGAAGATCCCACATGCCGCGGAGCAACTAAGCCCGTGAGCCATGGCCGCTAGGCCTGTGCGTCCGGAGCCTGTGCTCCGCAACGGGAGAGGCCACAACAGTGAGAGGCCCGCATACCGCAAAAAAAAAAAAAAAAAAAAAAAAAAATTACATTTGTTGGGCTTCCCTGGTGGCGCAGTGGTTGAGAGTCTGCCTGCCAATGCAGGGGACATGGGTTCGAGCCCTGGTCTGGGAAGATCCCACATGCCATGGAGCAACTAGGCCCGTGAGCCACAACTACCGAGCCTGTGCGTCTGGAGCCTGTGCTCCACAACAAAGGAGGCCGCTACAGTGAGAGGCCCGTGCACCGCGATCAAGAGTGGCCCCTGCTTGCCACAACTAGAGAAAGCCCTCGCACAGAAACGAAGACCCAACACAGCCAAAAATAAATAAATAAATATTTTAAAAATTACATTTGTTTATTACTAATATACATACATGCTATTGATTTCTTTTTATAACTTTTATAGCCTTGCTCAAACTCTTATTAGTCCTAATAGTTGCTATTAATATTCTCTTGGATATTCTATGTAGGCAATCATATTGTCTCTAAGTAATGAAATCAGACTGTCTCTTCCTTTCTAATTTGTGTACCACTTGTTTTCCTGTCCTACTGTGTCGGCTAAGAGCACTAGTACAATGCTGAATAAATATGATGACAGCATGCTTTTTTCTAAATTTAAAGGGACTGTCGCTGTCATTTTATCATTATGTATGTTGTTTGTGGTAGGTCTCAGGCTAAGGAAGTTCTATTCTATCCCTGGTTTGCCAAGAATTTTACCATGATTGGGTGTTGATTTTATTTTTTCCACTCTTACTTCTCCTCCTCTTTTCTTTGATTTACTCTATTGTTCTTTTTCTCACCTCTTGAGTGCTTAATTTTTGTTCTTTTCCCTTCTTAAACTATGTATTTAAAAAGTTATAAATCTCCCTCTTAGTATTCCTTAATCACATTCCAAAAGTTTTAATACATGAACCGTTAGATATTTCTTTTGTCACGGAGACCTCTACAAAAAGTGTTTTCCCAAGTGAGATGCATCTATCCCAGACGATATGCAAGGTATCTTTCCTGGAGTATAGGAGGAACATGTTAGAACTTCATTTTTATGTATTTCTTAATCCTTAAAATATAAGCTTTACTAAAATTTAATAGATGATGAGCTCATCATCAACCACATTTAAAAATGTGAGTTAGGGCTACCCCTGGTGGCTCAGTGGTTGAGAGTCCGCCTGCCGATGCAGGGGACTTGAGTTCATGCCCCGGTCCTGGAAGATCCCACGTGCTGCAGAGCGGCTACGCCCATGAGCCATGGCCACTGAGCCTGCGCGTCCGGAGCCTGTGCTCCGCAATGGGAGAGGCCACAACAGTGAGAGGCCCGCGTACCGAAGGAAAAAAAAAAAAAAAAAGTGAGTTAAAGATAATGGCAATCTTATAAAATCCATTTTAGAAGTCAGCCCCAAACTGAAATTATCCTGACTATTTGAAATATACATTTATGTCCACTATCATTAATCTCACCCTACGTGAGTACTGAGCTTTGAGATATTAGCTAATAAAGTTGCTACATACTTAAAAATTATAAATAAATATATCAGGGGCAATGCTCAAAATATTTTTGCTGATAGGCTTGCAAAATCAAATTTGGAGACACTTCTCTACTAGTTTTTCTGTTTAAGTTTAGGTTCTTCAACTAGTAAGGGAAAGGGACCAAGATGAAAAAAGTTTCAAAGGAAAATGTGGAACTGCATTAAAATCAGGAGACTCTTACCATGAATACTTTACTGACCACTTAATGTATGTAAATGCTATTATTCACAGAAATCTCCAACAGGAGTCCCCAACAGAAAAACAAATACAATAGAACAGAATACAAATGAAATGGCACATCATCAATACATGCACATAGGTAAAGTTTGGCAAACTAGAGGCAGAGGCAGAATCGTTTTTGCTACTTCCCCCAAATAAGAAGAGCATAAGAATCATGTTCTATTTGTATATACTTTATTTATATGAGTATTGTGAAGTAATGAGTTTTTAATTATAAAACCCCCCAATTTTCTGGTGTCACTTTGCACAAGATTAGATGCCTCTTTAAAGTCTCATTCTAAAAATAATGGAGTCCCTCTATACTAAGATGACTAATAACAGAAATGATTCATTCATTATATATATTATCTACAAGCATTTTTATATTTTCCAACCAAGAAAAAAGCTGTTGGAGTGTGTGCATAAAAATAGCCTCACGTTTCATTAATATAGTCTCTTAATTTTAACACGGGTAGGGATGAGAGAAAGAATTGTATAGAGTTAAAGATGAATAGATCTGATACTTTTCATAATATATTTTATATTTAATTGAGATAAAAATTTCTTTCAGTTTGTTAGCAGAAAAGAATTAAATTAGGCTGCCAAAGATGGTGATAGAAACTCTGTACTTTAAGGTTTTCAGAGAGGTACAGACAACTGAGCTGTACACCAGGCTGAAACACAACCCAGGAATTAACTAATGTCTTGAAATAAAAAACCTAGGTGTCTACTCACCAAAGTGAAGTCCCAATGCGGGCCAGGTGTTAAAAATGTGAAGGAGCTACCTCTCTGAAGGGAATATCTGTTAACAGAGAATTCAAACAATAAATACACTGAGAGTAACTTCAGGAAAATAAAGCACTAGACAGATAAAAAGCTATCTTTTTCATAGTTTCACAACTGTTCAAAGTAGCCTTATTAGTCATTCAATTGTAGAAATAAGAGAAAGTGTATGTAGAAATAAGAGAAAGGGTATGTAAAAAAAAATACACAAAAAGTAAAAAATCAGGGTACAGGTTCTGGTCACTTTCAGAAACTTTACAAAAATGAAAGGACCTTTATAAAATTAGTGAACAGATTAAGAGTATTTAAAGAAAATAATTCAAAACAAGCAGAGTTTATTCTAGGAACATACACATGGCTCAATAATATGAAATATATTTATACAATATACTGCACTAATAGGTTAAATAAAAAACAGTAAATGATGCAAAAATTACTTGATAAAATTCAACATTCATGCTTAATATTTTATAAATAAGAATAAAAGAATACTCTTACCATAATAAAACCTAAATGCATTTATTTTGTATTTCATGTTTAAATCTCTTCCATGTACTGATTTTTTTAAAAAATTATGATTTAATAAACCAAATAAAAAGCTTTGAATAACTATATCTGAGACAAAGGTCTCAAGTAAGATTAAAATTTGACTAGGATTTTGTTCTTTACTATTAAGTGACACATTTTTATTGTGTCATCTTGTCATTCAATGTAAAGAAACAAAAGAATCCTTATGACAAATCTGTCTTCACCTTTATAAAATATAAACCTCTATGTTTATAAAACATGTAGAAAATCACGAAACATAGCTAGCATAGGAAATAAATTTTATAAACTATACTTATGAGAAAAGCAAAGGCTATTTATTCAGAGCTAGCTATGGCAAGGGAGATGGCCACCATCACTTGCGTTTAGGCAGACGTAAAGGCAAGCTGAGTAATGAGAAAGCTTTAGAGTGGAAAATAGGGAAGGCTTCAGGTGCACCCTGACTGGCAGGGGGAAGCTGTAGGCAGGCTAACTAGGACTAGGGCATCCTATGTGATTTACTGGGTGCAGATTTGATTTGCCCTAGTTGGTTTTAAGTTGGAAGCAAGGACAAAAATTAGGGAAGCTGGTAGTTACCGATCAAGTCCTGGCCATCTTGGTCTGATTATTACAGAAGTTACTGCGCTTAGCTTCCTGCATTATCAGGCCACTGTCCACCTGTATATTCTGTCTCTCACCCTTGACCCTCATAAGGGGTCTATAAGTTACAGAAAACCACAGATGGCCATTATTTCTACAAATATTTACAAGCTTAAATCAAACACATGGGCTTTTATAGCTTTCTAAGCTAAATATAAAGCAGAAGTTTATTTGACAAGGAACACAAGTGAAAATGGCTACAAGGAGAAAGATAGCAAAATGGCTTCACAGAAGAATTAATACTTAAGTAATACTAAAGCTGAATCAAAGAGAAATAGCAATTAGCAACGCATACGAGAGCCAGGAAGGCTCTGTGGGGAAAGGGAATAGTACATGTTAAGGGGGAGTGAACTGAATTATATTCAGGAAACTGCAAGTAGTTCCTTATGTTTGAGTATCAAAAGAAATAAAAAAGGGCTAGATCATGATAAAAGGCCTCACATACAATCCTTAAAGAGTATGGACTTGATCTTGAATATGTACAGCAACTGTCAGCAACTGAGTTCTAAGAAACAAAAAGGCTGGATTGGAAGAAGGCCACACTGGTCAGGAAGACAAGTTAAGAGGCAGTTCCAATATTGCTTACAACAGATGGTAAGGGGCAGAGGGACAGCAGCAAGGTTAGAGAAGAAAAGCAGACGAGAGAGAGGGCTCAATGGCATAACTGGATGGAGAATTCTCCTTTTCCTCCCTAGGCCTGTTCAGTTACTATTAAGGCTCCTGGCATAGCGAAATAGGATGACACTAATAATAATTAGAAAAAGATGCACAAAGATCTTAAGATATCTAAAATAAACATTTCCTAAATAATTACTTGGAGTTCAAAAAACTTTTTGAGGGCCTCTTTAGTGCAGCAGAATAACCTAAGGAATTGATGATTTCTTGCCACTGCAGAAAAGTCAAGCAACAATGAAGAAAATAGCATGATTTTTGATAAAACACTAAGATATCAGCAATAAATTATAATTCATATGACTAAAAAATACATGGGGGGCTTCCCTGGTGGCGCAGTGGTTGAGAATCCGCCTGCCAATGCAGGGGACACGGGTTCAAGCCCTGGTCCGGGAAGATACCACATGCCGCAGAGCAACTAAGCCCATGTGCCACAACTACTGGAGCCTGCGCTCTAGAGCCTGCGTGCCACAATTACTGAAACCCACGTGCCAAAACTACTGAAGCCTGCATGCCTAGAGCCCATGCTCCGCAACAAGAGAAGCCACCGCGATGAGAAACTCGCGCACTACAACGAAGAGTAGCCCCCGCTCGCCGCAACTAGAGAAAGCCCACATGCAGCAATGAAGACCCAATGCAGCCAAAAATAAAAATAAATAAATAAATAAATAAATAAGAATACATGGATATAGTATTATAGTATACATAGATAATATCAATAATATTATAAGCAAATGCCAAAAGATTACAGGGAAAACAGGACCTTCATACCTTATAAGTCCATAGAGCACACTTTTAAAAAACACTGCTCTAGGTAACTGCTATCATATACTACATGGTTAAAAAGAGCCACCAGTAGGGACTGGGTTGAGAAGCAATAATTATGATTTCTCAGAAGATTATTTTTAATGTAATACAAATATTCATTACAAAGTAGTAATCATAGGGGCACTTAAAATAGTCAATAAGCACTTCCTTTCAGGTATAAGACAAGTATTAAGGAGAACACAAAACCAAAGCTATTCATTTCTTTATTCCCTAGAATTGTCCATACTGACCTCAGAATGAATTTGATGTTTGAAAGCTGGAAAGAATTAGCTGTTCGGAAT
The DNA here is from genome assembly GCF_026419965.1 of Kogia breviceps. Taxonomy (NCBI): domain Eukaryota; kingdom Metazoa; phylum Chordata; class Mammalia; order Artiodactyla; family Physeteridae; genus Kogia; species Kogia breviceps. The sequence continues at coordinate 162,698,190 of NC_081312.1, read as the reverse complement.
TTTAAACAGGTCAACAAACTGGAAAAATATTTCCAATTGGATGGCAAGATTCTTTCCAGCACCAGTTGTAATCAGCTTTACAGTAATGCTATTTTTTCCTATTTCAATAACAAGTACCTATTTATTTTGAAAACTCATGTAAAACAGGAACCCAAAAAAACAAATTGTGCCCTGAAAGCATGTGAGTTGGTGCCAGCTTTCAAAAATCTTGGAAAGATATATAGTCATTTTTTCACAGGGGTCAGACTCAAAATGTAACACAGCTATTTTAAATCCTCGTGGGAAAAATTTTTGATTTCATAAACATTAAAAATGGACTTTCTAGAAAATACCCAGTACAGTCCATTTAAAAGGGAGCTCAAAGCTGAAATAAGAAGTGACAGTTCTTCATCTTTTCAAGAATTTTTGTCCAATCCCCTTTTTTTCATATATCCAAATAATTTTAACATTGAAAGCAAAAAATAAACTAATACCTAAAGGAACTAGCTTGGTATATTAATTGTGTTTCCTACTAACCCCATTGTGATTATTCCTTGGCCTCTAACACATTTCCTTTTGTATCATTTGGTGTGTTTTCAAACTATTATTTTTACACTAAGCTTAGTCTAAACAAAGTGTAATTAAAATGGCAAAGTTGATGTTCAAAAGAAAATCATCCTGTTATTTCATTCTTAAACCAAATTGTATTTTCAGAGATTACGACTTGTGTCACTGCCCTCCTCTATCATGGCAGGTAATTAAGAGCTGAATTGGATTTATAATGGCAGATTTATAAATGGCAACATTTTCATAAAGTGTACCAGACAATATAAGTGACTATTCTAATTAAAAAGGAAAATAAACCACAAAAATATAAAGATACTGGCTTACAATAAGATAGGTATTTAAGTTTTTACAATGAAAATAATCAAAATGAGTTAGCAAAGTAATGTTTTTTAAAGAACGAGCAAAATAAAAGGGCTAATGATAGGAGTATAGCAGAGGAGGTCATTGAAATTAGCAAAAAAGAAGACTTGAGGCATAGGGGCATTTGAAATATGACAAAGTATAACTGAAAAGTTTTGGGGATGCCTCCAGATCTGTTAAGAAAAATTACTTCCTATGTGAAAACAAGAAAGAACACAGTAGTACTGATATGCAGCTGTTGGGTGCAACTCAAACACATTTCTCAGCCTGATTACAAACAACTATACCTAACTCACAGATAGCTAAATTAAAAATGTGATCTGTAAATGCCAAGGGTACCATGTATGCATCAATCTTATAGAATGAATGGTGTAAACTATTCTTTATAGATAACATTTGTTGGTATTTGGGGTGAACTACTCAGGGTCTCAAGTGCTTTGCATATTAGACAAACAATGACAAAATTCACTCATTTGGGTCTAACTGAGGAAGCAGACATCTCCTACTGTTTTGACTGCTTAGCATCTTAAGGGATTGTCTCCTCTCCACCTCGGAAAGAGTCTGGTGGAGCTGATAATCATGTAGACTATCTCCTCTACCACACTGGGGTTTTCTCACCTCTATCTGAGAGTCCCAAATAACAGATACATCTTGGAACATCTCTAGTCCAGAACACAGATGAGCATCTAGAAACCAGCATGCACACACACATTCCAGACATCACAACATCCTACACTAATACCCAAGACTATCATTCAATGCCTTTGCGTTATGAATTTCTAATATACTTATCAGGTTGCCCTGCCCACAGCATCTGATTCAGGAGAGAGGGTACAGGGGATAATGCCAGCAGCAAGTAATAGTGAGGGAAGAGAAAAATATCTAAAAGCTACTTTGTTAAAAATTTAGTAGCCTTTGGAAAACAGTTTGGCAATTCCTTAAAAAGTTAAACATAAGCTTACCATATGACTCACCAATTCCAGTTCTAGGAATCTACCCAAGAGAAATGAACATATGTCCACACAAAGACTTGTATGTAAATGTTCACAGCAGCATTATCCATAATAGTGAAAACTGGAAACAATTCAAATCTCCAGCAACTGGTAAATGGAGTAACAAAATGTTGAATATTCATTTCATATAATGGAATACTATTTAGCAGTAAAATGGAATGAAATATTGATACATGTCATAATATGGACAAACTGCAAAACACAGAAATGAAAAATATTATATATTGTATAATTCTATTTATATGAGATGTCCAGAAATAGACATTTATAGACATGGAAAGCAGATTAGTGGCTACCTAGGTCTGGGGGGTAGGAGGAAGGACAAACTGCAAACAAACTTGAGGGAGTGTTTGGGATGATGAATGTTCTAACAGTGAACTGAGTCTATAAATTTACTAATAATCACTGAATTGCACACTTACAATGGGTGAATGTTATGATATGCAAATTATATCTCAATAAAACTGTTAAAAAGTACAGTCATTTCACTGTGGGAGGAAACAGCCTTAGGAGCTAGTGGGGAGCATCCTTTTATTTTCAGCAACTATTAATATAAATAGTAATAATAATGACAATCCGGGATTATCAAGGGTTGGCTCAATTTGTGTTTATATGCCTTAATTTAGTTTTTAAAATGTTTTGAAAAATAGTCCATCCAAGAAGTTAAATTCCCTTAAAGGCAACAGGAATCCTCAGCTCTAAGTTAACAGAAAAGCTAGCTTGGCTTAAGAATATACCTTTAACCTTGGATGTCCATTCTACAAATTCATCAGTTTCACTAGGAAAACAAAAGTCAAAGATCTAGCATTGTGCTGTTACCAACTATACTGTACCACCTCTACAAAAACTGACAACAGAGCTAATTGCTAAATATTCCTTGATAGAGGGTAAGTAAGTTATAGCTCTAGTGCTTCCTGCAGAAAACGAAAATAATGACACTTAAGATTTCTGGAGTATTTGCTGTGTCTAGGTACTATTCTAACGTTTTACTTGAATTACCTACCATAATTTTCACGACCTTATAGACAGATACAATATGAAGTGAGATTTAAAGAGATTAATCACAGCCTTATAAGATAGATACTACTAATGAGCTAGACACTATGAAGTGAGACTTAACAGAGATTAAGTCCTCAAGAGCAAGAGTTTGAACCCAAGGAGTCTGACTGTAAAGCCTAAACTCTTTAAACACTAATGTTTTATTTGGCTGTGGGTCACAGTCTAAAAGAATATACATTCCCAGAGAAAATAATTAGCTGAGTCAAAGCTGGGGCTAGAACAAACTCAGTGTCAGGAAAACTGGGCCAGAAAAGCAAGCCGCCTTCTGAGCTATGGGCCACGTGGTGGGGCCCAGGGCTGCCTGAGGACAAGACCCTGGCCTATTACTACCCAAAACAAAAACAGAAGGATGGTGGCGCAGGGGTTAAGACTCCATGCTCCCAATGCAGGGGGCCTGGATTCGATCCCTGGTCAGGGAACTAGATCCCACATGAATGCCACAACTAAGGAGCCCACCTGCCGCAACAAAGACCCGGTGCAAATTAATTAATTGAAATAAATTTTTTTTTTTTTTTTTTTTGCGGTACATGGGCCTCTCACTGTTGTGGCCTCTCCCGTTGCGGAGCACAGGCTCTGGATGCGTAGGCTCAAAGGCCATGGTTCACGGGCCCAGCCGCTCCGTGGCATGTGGGATCTTCCCGGACCGGGGCATGAACCCGTGTCCCCTGCATCGGCAGGTGGACTCGCAACCACTGCACCACCAGGGAAGCACTAAATAAAATTTTTAAAAAACAAAAAGAGAGGGACGGAAGAGGAAAAAGGAGTGAGAGGCCTACCACATAAGAGGCAGCCACACAGAAAGCTTACACCCCAGTGGATTCCAGATGTCTCCACTCTTTTCTCCCTAATTATCTTGCCCCTGCCATATCCTATAGTAGTCATCACACACATTACGTTCAAAAACTTCTTTTTTACCTCAGTGTGAAGCAATCCCCCGTATCAATATTTAGCAGAGGCAAATCAGCTAATAATCCATTATTTAACTTAGTACAGATTTAAAACAGTAAGCCATCTCTCCTAGGCTCTGCACATCCTAGCCATTTCTACTCCCTGCTCATTCTCTAGTCTAGCCAGTTTCTTGCCTGGATGGCTGGGATTAATAATTAGCAACGGATGTGGCTGGAAATGAGCTCCAACCACGTGGGTATGTTGACTAAAGGGCAGGCCCTGTAAACAGTAATATGCACGCAAATGTGTGTACACATGTACACACACACACACACACATGCATGCTGCCTAGTTTCACTTTGAATTCCTGACCACAAATTTCAAGTGATCCTCAGTTCTGCTCAGCAACACTATTAGATTTCCCTTGTCATTTCCTCGCCTACCCTCTGAAATAACTTATTTCAAACCTCTCTCTTTACTCTTCCAATACTCCTTCCCCACCCCCACCTCACTAACAGCTTTGACTCCGCACCTTATTATATCCCACATATTTACACTGTCCAGTCTACCAACCATAGACCTTTTCTTCTCTCTTGTTATAGTGGATAAGCTCTATTATTTAAGGCCAAGCCCTCCACTTGTACACTGGGTCATATCCTTGGTTCTCTACTCTTAAAAGCAGCCAGAGACTAAGAATAAGAATTAGATATTAAATATAAATGAATCAAGTGTAACGATACAAATTCCAGGGGAATAGCCCTTCTGAATAAGGGAAAATGGCCAGTGTAATAAGGTTGTCTTGAGGAAAAGCAATTGTGTAATCAATCAGGTTTGAACCAAATTAGCTTTGCAGAGAACAATATTTTTACTTGAGAGAATGACTAACAGATAAACTGTCATTCAGACTTGAGTATTTTGCGGACATTTATCTATAATGAAGTATTGCTGCTGCCAATGATCAAAATTTGAAATTTCAAATGAAAATTAGATTTTTTGAAAACTGTACCCATCACTATGAGCACGGCAACCTCCCAATACTTAAAAGCTGTCACATGAGGTTGGTGGTACTATTAATAATTATGATTTTCTGATAGCATGTAACAGAATGTATCAACCTTTAGAAGAGATGCTTAACTCCCTGTGCCAATATTTTCCAAATGACAAATGCATGTCACAAAATCAAGGATGGATAAAATAGATCTATTCAAAGTTTTAACAGACCAATGGATTTTAATGTAACAAAGAATGAAAAGTTCACTGATATGGTTTCAGATTCTAAATTGCAGCCACCTGTTAAGAAACTACCATTTGTCAAGCTCTGGTGTATTATCAAAGAATATCCTCAATTATCTGAAAAGGCTATTAAAGTACCCATGCCTTACTCAACTGAAAATGTATGTCAGGGCAGATTTTACCTATTAATATACTTCATTCTTTATATAATTCAACTTTATACACTGCAACACATTATATACAAGGCGATATAAGAATCCATCCCTCCTCTGTTAAGCTAGATTACCAGAGATGTCAAACTTATAGAACTGCTGCCCTAGAGAAAACCTGCACAAATGCACAGAGGAAATGTACCAAAAACAACAAAAAAGAAACTAAAAGCCAAATATACTGTATACAATATACCAAATACACTCCATCTGAATTATGAAAAGAGATTTTAAAAACTATTATAGCTAATGATATTTCATTGTATAAAAGTATAACGTATTTAATTTTCTCCTGTTTTTTCTAAATTTTACTATAAAAATGTGTTGTGATATACTTCCTTGTACATACATCTACATATGCTATGCAACTGCTTTCTTAAGATAAATCCCTATAATTGCTTGGTTTAAATATACACCTTATTAAAATGTTGTTTTATCTACCAGATTTCGCTCCAATATACATGCAGTGAGAGTACCAGAAGGAAAGGAGAGAAAGGAGCAGAAAAAAATATTTGAAGAAATAATGGAGCAGCAGAGCAGTGAGAGGAGGGAGCCTTCGAGGGAGGGTCTGCCCGGCACCGTCCCCCTCCCCACAATGCCCGAGCTGCCACCATGGCTGCCGCTGGAGGAGGAGCAGAACATGGCTCTACATTCAATATTTTGCAATAAACAATGGAAAAGCATCTGAAAAAGAATATATATGTATATATGTATAACTGAATCACCCTGCTGTACACCAGAAACTAACACAACTTGTAAATCAACTATACTTCAATTTAAAAAAAAAAGACAACCCACAGAATAGGAGAACATATCTACCTGCAAACAATGTATCTGATAAGGGACTTGTATCCAGAATAAAGAGTTCTTATATCTTAAAAATAAAAAATATAAATAATCCAATTTTAAAAATGGGCAAAGGATGGCTCACTAAAATTGGCAACATGATTCTATTCATGTGAAATGTCCAGAAGAGGGAAATTCATAGAGACAGAAAGTAGATTAGAGGTTGGGGTAAAGCAAGAAAGGAGTGTTGGGGAGGGGGATGAATAACTAAAGGGTATGGGTTTTCATTCTGAGGTGAAGAAAATGTTCTAAAATTGCCTGGTGATGGTTGCACACATCTGTGAATCTATAGGACAACAATGAATTATACACCTCAAATGGGTGAAACTATAGTATGTGAACACTGTTTTTAAAAACGGTGATATTTTCCTTTTCCTGTATGTTTTTTTGTCTTTCAAATTAGTGTATAGTGAGTTTGGCTAGAAAAAGTTTTAATATTTACATTGTCATATACATCAATCTTTTTCCTTATGATTTCTGGATCTGATGTTATGCTTAAACAGTTGTGTCTTGCCCCACTATTAAATGACACTATCTTGTCACACTTCACGTGTTCTTGTAGATGATCTTACATCCTTTCCCTCCAAGGTTCTTCTAACTTCATTACTCTCCTCATGCTGCCTCTGCCACCACCCTTTTCTCAGCTGACACCATTTCCAACCTCACACAAAAAACAGAACTCTGGTGGGAAAGCCCTCAAATTCCTACTTACAACATACTCCATCCCCCAAACTTACCTAGCTCTTAGCCAGGCTACATTCTCTACCCTTAATTTGGATTCCATCCTTTTCTGCCTTGCTGGTCAGTTGCTTCATCATCTCTTCTCTCTTGTCTCTTCAACCTCTCCCTGTACTTGCTTATTCCCCGCCGCCCCCACCCCATATCAAGTTCACCCCTTCTTAAGATTCTACCCCACAAGCTTGCGTTGCCTCCATTATTCTTTCTTGCTCTCCAGTTGCAGTGAGAGTTCTTGAAAGTGGAACCCACACTTAGCATGTCAAGTTCTCCTAGCTCATTGCCAGCCATCAGATTCAAACACTCACCTAGGCTACTGCAGATAGAGTTCCCACCAATTCATCATCTTCACTTGGGGATTTTTAACTTGGTATCCATAGTTGGGCTGCAAGGGTCCACAAATCTGAAATTTTATGTATATGAGCACTTTTTAGGGAAGAGTTTTCCTAAGATTTACTGTCATGGCACACAAGATCCCTTCATGATGTGACTTACTTCTTCAGTATAATCTCTCATCACTATCTCCTCTGGGTCTGAGTCCTCTCTCCTACACAACTAGCGTCAAGCCACAGTGAACTAGTTATGATACCTAGAACTCATCATGCTCATTTGCTTAAGGGCCTTTTAACATTTAACATCCTTCCCCCATATGATGTCACCCATTTACACCTACACTCTAAACTGGTCCTCCAAGACTCAGGGATTACTACAGGGAATCATTTCCTGTCTTCTCCAGGCAGGGTAAGTTCTCCTTTTATTTGCATCTATGGCATTATATATATACAGCTATAGTAACTGTTGTCATACACTATTATAATTATTAACTTTCTTCCCTATACCATTATAAGTTCTTCCGGAGTAAGGACAGTATTTTCCATCTCCATACTCCTAGTGTCAAAGGCTCACATATTTCCGGAACAAATCACACCTCATTCTCTTCTCAACCCACTACAAACATTCTAAATTCAATATTTTAACTGTTTCATGGAAACTATCCAAGGTCAATATGCTCTTCTCATTACCAGATTTAATGGTCTTTTCATTCCTTATCTAACTGAACTCTCCAGTCCTTCCTCATAAGTCACATCTGACATAGTTTACCACGTCCTTTCTCAAAATCCTTTCTTCCATTTGGCGTCCTGGATCCTGAGCTCACTTGGCTCTTTCTTACCTCACTGGCTGCTCCTCTGAGCATCCTCATTACCCCGACCTTTAAATGTGGGGAGTGCCTCAGGGTTAAGTTCCCAATCTCTTCATTTAAAAAAAATAAATTTATTTATTTATTTATTTATTTTTGGCCATGTTGGGTCTTCGTTGTTGCACGTGGGCTTTCTCTAGTTGCGGCGAGCAGGGGCTACTCTTCCTTGCAGTGCGTGGGCTTCTCATTGCAGTGGCTTCTGTTGTTGCAGAGCACGGGCTCTAGGCACACCGGTTTCACTAGTTGTGGCACGCTGGCTCTAGAGCGCAGGCTTAGTAACTGTGGCGCATGGACTTAGCTGCTCCACGGCATGTGGGATCTTCCCGGACCAGGGCTCGAACCCGTGTCCCCTGCATTGGCAGGTCGATTCTTAACCACTGTGCCACCAGGGAAGCCCCCCAATCTCTTCTTTATTCAGACTCACTATCCAGATGACTTCGCAATGCTGTGATTTCAAGTCTGCTTGCTGACAACCCCCCAATTTATACCTGGTTACACAGATGAATTCACTTTATGAAATTTCACTGAGCAAAACACCTACGATTCATGCCCTCTTTCATTCGACTGTTATACTTCAATAACGCCTTTTTTTTAAAAAAGAGAAAAAAGCAGAAAAAGAGAAAGGAAAAAAGAAACTGGTATGACGAACTCCTTAATAAGACTCTTATACCATATCCCAAGGAAAAACTTCTCCTCAGGTCTTTCCTTTGTAGGAACATGGAAACCCATTCTTCTGGTGCTCAGACCAAAAACCTTGGAATCATTCTTCATTCCTCTGTTTCTCTTAACTCCACATTTAATCCATCTGCAAATCCCGTCAGCTCTACTTTAAAAATACATCCCAAATATGAATATTTTCCACCACATCTACCACTCGGATGTCTCAAATGCAATAGCCTCTTAGTTGGTCTCCCGGATTCTATCCTTGCCACATAACAAAGCGATCCTTTTAAAAGACAGATCACATAATTTCCTACTGCTTCCCAACCACGGATTCAAATTTAAAGTCCTTTTGGTGGTCAACCATATACTACCTGATCTGGCCCCAGCCACCTCTCCGACCTCATCGTCTACCTTTCTGCCCTTTGTTTCACTCCACTCTAGTGACCCTGGCTTCTTTGCAGTCCTTGAACATACCATATAGGATTCTACTTGCACTTACTGCCTTTCTCCCCAAATATTCACATGGCTTTGTTCCTTAATTTCTTCAGATCTCTGCTTAAATATCATCGCTATCATCAGAGAAGCTTTTCCTTGTGATCTTTTAAATACAGCAACATGGGGCTTCCCTGGTGGCGCAGTGGTTGGAGAAGCCGCCTGCCGATGCAGGGGACACGGGTTGTGCCCTGGTCCGGGAAGATCCCACATGCTGCGGAGCGGCTAGGCCCGTGAGTCATGGCCGCTGAGCCTGCGTGTCTGGAGCCTGTGCTCCGCGACGGGAGAGGCCACAACAGTGAGAGGCCCGCATACCGCAAAAGCAAAAAACAAACAAAAAAAAACAAACAGAAAAAACAGCAACATGACCCTCTCCTTACCTCTATTCCCCTTAGTATGCCTCTTTACAGCATGACCACCTGATATTTTATTATTTATTTCATTATTGTCTTTCCTCCCCAAGCAGACTTTAAGCTTCAGGAGAGCAGGGAGTTCATCTGTTCACCAGAATTCCCAGTATCTACAACAATGTCTGGTACTAGGCAGGTGCAATGAATTTTACACTGCCCCACTTGATGTTTTTGAAATTCTATGTTCATTTTCCCTTAACTAGGCTTTCCCGATTCTATTTCTCAGTATCAGAGATGATGACATCTCTCATTCACTTCTTCTTAAAATAGGCTGTAATCAGTATAAAAGTTTCAGGCAAGGGTTATCGTAAACTTCAAAATAAAAATCAATATCTAATGAAAAAGATACTGTTCTCTCTGCAATAACTTACAATGAGTTTATAAATGCCTTGTCCACGAAAGTAAGGTGTTTTCCTTTCTCTCAAAAAGGGATTGGCAGACCTCCCTGGTGGTGCAGTGGTTAGGAATCTGCCTGCCAGTGCAGGGGACACAGGTTCGACCCCTGGTCCGGGAAGATCCCACATGCCGCGGAGCACTAAGCCTGTGTGCCTCAACTACTGAGCCTGTGCTCTAGAGCCTCTGAGCCACAACTACTGAGCCCACGCACCGCAACTAATGAAGGCTAGGCACTCTAGGGCCCATGCTCCGCAAGAAGAGAGAGCCACCGCAGTGAGAGGTCCCCGCACCTCAATGAAGAGTAACCCCTGCTCGCTGCAACTAGAGAAAGCCTGCAGGAAGCAACCAAGACCCAATGAAGCCAGAAATAAATTAATTATTTTTTTTTTTAAAAAAAGGGATTGGCACATCCAGGCATGACTGGAATGTAAATTATGTAAGGAACTGTAGTTTATCTCAAGTAATAATGTGCAGTGGACCATAGTGCTTCTGAAAAGATGGAGCAGATGTGGAATTATAGACAAAAATCGACAAGTAACAGTAAACATTTGTTGAGAGCTCTCTGTGTACAGACAGGGTTACACACATGACCTCACTGAATTTCACAACTTACAGGGAGTGGGTACTATTATAATCCCATTTGATGGATGAGGACACAACTTCAGGGATGTAAGGTCCAACTGCCAGTCACTGGAAACGCACTCCCCGCAAAACCGTGAGGGGAAAGCCACGCGTTTAGCACTTTTCCACCCTCTCCTCTTGCAGAGACAGACTCTGAAACCCCCGGCTAGTGTCCTTCCTTTGCAGACACACGGGATAGAGTGTGAAATGTGTCAACAGCTAAAAAGTCGGCGACCATCCTCTTCGCTCTCTTTACCCAGAAGGCTGAGGCCGTGAGACGCGCTGAGCACCGACTTGGCCAAGCCTCCAAAGGAGGGACTCTGACATCGGCAAAACTGTTCATATTAATGCTCGTTTTTAGGCTAAAAGTTTGGCGTCTGGTAGAAGTCCTCTGGCTCCAGGGACGATTCCTGTTCCCCGACCCAGCAGTTCCCCGTGGGCATTTAGGAACCTTCCCAGTTCCAGCCCGAAACCTGCCGGATGTGCGGAGGATCTCCAAGGCCCCCTGAGGGAGGTGGGGGAGGGGAGGAGACTGGAGGGAGGCGGAAGGGGAGAGGTAGGAAAGAGAGAAGTGGGAAGAGAAAATAAAGGACAAGGCAGAAGATGATAGGAAGAGGGGTAGGAGGGTGAGAGGAGGGGGAAGAGGAGGAGGAAGGAAAAGAAGGGGGAGAAGGAAAAAGAGGTGGGAAGGAGAAGGAAAAAGATGGGGGGAGAAGGGGGAGGAGAGTAGGCAGCCCGGCCCTCCCCTGCCCCTCCCCTCCTCCCACCCCCTCCCCATCTCGGACCCGACGCTAGGGGTCCCCAGGCGCCGCCGCCCCCAGCGCTCACCTGCCGTCTGGCCCCGGCCTGGGGGTGTCGGCCGAAGGCTCTGCGGCGCCGCCCGCGCTGAGTCCCGAGGCCCGGCGGCTTCGCCTCCGCGGCCGGCTCTGCTCCTGGGCCGCCAGCTCGGGCTCCATAGCGTGGAGGGGGCGGCGCGGTGGCTGGGTGCCCGGGAGGCCCGCTGGGAGCCGCTTCGGCCCGGAGAAGGGTTTCTGTCAGGAGGTCGCCGCCGCCGCCGCCGCCACCATCGCCATCTTCCGGGGTTTGAAAATGGCGGCCGCGCGGCGACCAGCCAATCAGGGGATGGCGCGCGGTTGCTAGGAAACGTGGAGTCCCGCCCCTCTCCTCCTACCTCCAGGCGCTTAACTTCATAGAAGCTAGAAGGGGAGGGTAGTCGAGGGGGTCGGCCTGCTGAAAACGCGTGACCTGGGATTTAGTTCTGACTCCATTCCTAAATCCCCAAGGCCCGATTAGTAGTTCACAGTTCATTAGGACTTTCACCACAAGCCAAGGCAAATTGGAAGCATTTTAGATCTTTCTTAGCATGTGGGGAGAGGTTGAAAGTAAAATGAGGTTTGCACACGCTGAATTATTCATGTGAGATAAATCCGCGGTCACCAAAGGTATTGGAAAAATGTGTTCTCAAGGCTGTCTCTAGGAAACCAGTAAATCTGATTATGAGACCTCCTGTCTCCTGAGCAGAAGAGAGTCCAAGTGCCTTCATCCTCTAATATAAGAAGGCACTACAGAAAGTAAAGGACCTTCTCAAATAAAAAAGAAAATTGTTAAATAGCACATTCTTTGTTTTGAAATACTGCTTTCTTTATGTCAAAGGCTTTAAAAATCACCTCCCCTTTCACACTCTGATTCCCTTTCTGGGAATCTATCCTAAGAAATAAAATTGTATATACATTGAAGGGTGGCAATATATGCCACCCCCAAACATGCCGCTTTGGCAGGAGGATTATTTTTAGCTGCAGGCACTTGAAGAACACCAGGTGCAAGAAGGGCCTTCTGACCTTCCCCTTTCTTCATGAAAGCAGGAGATAAATCTCCCCTGTGATAGCGGCCCTCCCCACATCAGGAGGATGGGGGGAGTCAGGGACAGAGAATTCTCTACAAACAGAATCTGTTTAAATAACTCTTATCTTCCTTTGGTCTCCCCGTGTACTTTACTTACTCTTCCACAGTTCCCTCTCATTGTCCAACCTCGTACATAAGCACTAAGGTTTTGCTCCTTCTTTGGGTTCTTATTTTCCTATGGAGGCTCCTATGTAAATGTAAAAATCTGTTAGCTTTTCTCCTGTTAATTCAAATTCTGTCATTTTAACTCTCATGCCCAACTGGATACCCTAAGAGGGTAGAAGTAAAGTTTTGTTTCTCCTAAAACATGAAGATATTAATGGCATTGTTGTTTATAGTATCAGATAAAACAAAGACGATCTAAATAAATAATAATAGGAAAATGATTAATTATGGTTGATCCACTGGAAAGAATATTTCATCCAATAAAAGTTAACTATGAAGTGTGTAATAGAATAGTATATTGTAATTTTAAAAGAAAAACATGGCATATAGAGGTATATTCAGTTAGGAATTACAGAGATTTAACAGGAAAAAGATGAAATCAATGTATTAAAATTTCTCTTGGGGGTCAGATTTGGGGTATTAAATTTCTTTTTTAAACTTTCCTGTGTTTTATAATTTTTTAAAATCATGAGGTACTGAACTTGCACTACAGTTATGACACAAGGAAAAAAGTTATAGTATTTTTTAAATTAAAATATAGTTGCTTTACAATATCATGTTAGTTTCAGGTATACAGCACAGTGATTCAGTTTTATATAAATATATAGTATATATTATATATATATTACTTTTCAGATTCTTTTCCCTTATAGGTTATTACAAATATTGAAAAAAGTTTTAGCTTTAAAAACGGTAAGAAGTTAGAGAGCAAGATGCCCATGGCTAAGAATCACTTCTATTCTATCTCCCCCTAAAAATTAAGGAAAAAAGTATTGCTTTGTAGCAGTTAGAGTAAAACAGCACAGAAATGTCATCTAGGGAGTTGGTCTCCACCAGACAGAGCTTCATAGGATGCAAGGATTTAGATTGTACCATATGAAATTGCTGATATTTGACCTTTTTACTCACAGAAAGAACAATTTCATCCTTTCAACCTAGTACTTATTTGAGAGCATCCGAAGTTAGAATCTGTCCTCAGCTCTTCGATGGTATAAAAGATGATCAGTCCTTTGAGAACTTGTGATAATCAATTCCCACAGTGATAGGTAATCCAGAATGTTGATGTGGGGATTATCAGTGGGAAGGGATTTCTTATCAGTGACTAGAATACTGTTGTTTTAGGCAGAGCATCCCTTTCCAATTTTCAGACACTTGTGAACTTACTATCTTGTTCAATTACTCACAAGTATTTTATTTACTGAATTCCTATTATAAGGTGCCCTGGCTTATACACTAGGAAAGCAATGAAGAGAAGACAAATTTTAATCAGAAAATTGCTCGGTACCATAGAAACAGAGCAAAGGATAGTGGATTATTCTGAGGGTTGGCTATTCAAGACATGAAAAGTCTGGTGAACTGTCTTGATCCTACAAGAGATCAATGTTCTAGTGTCTGAATGTCCCTGCCCCCAAATGCAGTCTTACCCTGCCTAGGATAGCGCTGAATAGATAACAAATGTTCCCTGACATATTAACATATTAACAACCCAGGTTTTGAGGAAACTGTTTAACATATTCTTCAGGACAGAGTTTGAGGAAACTGATTAAACTTCATTCCCTATCTATCTATCTAGCTATCTGAAATCAGACTCTAGATTTCCCTCCCTGAGAATATATTCCTGTTATCTTTTTTTTTTAATTAAAACAATATATTTATTTACTTATTTGGCTGCTCTGGGTCTTAGTTGCCATGCTCGGGATCTTCGTTGTGGCACGTGGGATCTTCAGTTGCAGCATGCGGGGTCTAGTTGTCTGACCAGGGATCCAACCCGCTCCCCTGCATCAGAAGCACGGAGTCCTAACCGCTGGACCACCAGGGAAGTCCCTCCTGTTATCTTAATTGGACCTAAAAGTTACCCAAATTTCTTTAACCATAGATTTACAAATATTCTTAGGGGGGGATTTCCTCAAAGATTATTTCCAAAATCTTCAGCAGTTTGCAATGACACCGATCACTATGCAGGTTGATATTACATGTATTCAACAACTAGTATACAGATACAAATTAATATGTAAATCAAGCATTCTAAAATCCATTCCCTTATATTATCTAAATAAATCAAACTCTGTTTTTGTAAAACTGCTTATCAAGCGATACATATGCTGGTTTTCATACATTCTTAGTACAAGAGGAGAATTCTTTCTTAAAGACATTTGTTATTTTCAACCTAGGTATACGTCGCAAGCAGATTTGGAGGATTCATCGGTAATTGCGCACAGGCTTTATCACAGGGTGTTCAGGCAGGCCCATCACAGCCCTTCTGACACCAGAGAATTTAAAAACTGAAAAGAGGCTGTGCTGCTTTAAGTGTCTCAGCCCTCAGGTGGAGTCACGTCCTGCCCTTTGATAAAGTTCACCTGGGTGGCTCCTCCCGTCAGTACCACTGGGCAGTGGGGCACCTGCAGATCAGCATGGTAAGTGGCTTCTATGTTGCTGACAGTGTTGCTGCCAACAGCTGTAGCAAATTTTTTTCATCATGTGTGTCTCTCTTTGCCCCCACCAAACAACTCTTCGTAGATTCCGGACACAAGAGAAGAAATTTTTAGAGGCATTTGTTTCTTTAAACATCTGTGTTTGGAGCAGATTTGAATCTGCTCTGAATCTCATCTGTTCATCTATAATTCTGCTGCTTTTAGGACAAGCTTTGTTGATTTGTAGTGGTTCACTGCCTTTAACGGAAGCACTGAGGCAAGATCCTCTCCTTCGTTTAGTTTTTACATTTGCTTTAGACCGCGTGTGCTGGTTTTTCTGTAGAAATCAGCGGCTTCGTTTTTAGTTATGCTTTCAGAGTTTCTGGGGACTTCAGACCCAGGTCACCGTTGCTGAGCTCATAAATGTGAGGCTGGGTGAAGGGCAGGGGCCTCTGTGTTGTCCTCTCTTGAGTCTAGTTCTTTGGGGACAATAATTAATACAGTTATTTACAATAATTCTGTTTGGGGACCACCTCTTACGATCCACTTTCCTTTCACTCTCTTGGTTTTTTTTTTTTAATTGATGTAGAATCGCTATACAATATTATATATTACAGGTGTGCTATATAGTGATTCACAATTTTCAAAGGTCCTACTCCATTTGTAATTACTATAAAATATTGGCTCTATTCCCCATGTTGTACAATGTATCCTTGTCACTTATTCTGTACCTAATAGTTTGTACCATTTAGTCCCCTACCCCTAAATTGCCCTCCCGCCTTCACTCTCCCCTTCGCTAACCACTAGTTTTTCTCTGTATCTGTGAGTCTGCTTCTTTTTGTTATATTCACTAGTTTCTTGTATTTTTTTAGATTCCACATATAAGTGATATCATACATGTTTGTCTCTGACTTATTTCAGTTTTCCAATTCCATCCATGTTGCTGCAAATGGCAAAAATTTGTTCTGTTTTAATGGCTGAGTAATATTCCACTGTGTGTGTGTGTGTGTGTGTGTGTGTGTGTGTGTGTGTGTGTGTGTGTATACACCACTTCTTTATCCATTCATCTGTTGATGGACACTCAGATGGCTTCCATGTCTTGGCAATTGTAAATAATGCTGTTATGAACACCGGGGTTCATGTATCTTTTCAAATTAGTGTTTTTGTTTTTCTCCCGTATTTACCCAGGAGTGGAACTGCTGTGTCATATGGTAGTTCTCTTTTTAGTTTTTTGAGAAAGCTTCAAACTGTTTACCACAGTGGCTGCGCCAATTTATGTTCCCACCAACAGTGTTATTATCTCTTATGTTCTAGTCACAGTAATTTTTAGTCTTAGAATTTTTAATTCTTAAATGGAAGCAAGCATTCAAATTGCTTTTTCATCTTTGATCTTCTCACCCCATTGGACTCTCTCTCCAACATTTTAAGGATGTTTATTTTATATTGTTTTGCTCTTAAAAATTATGCCTTCCTACATCAGGGATCCTTGCAGTAATGGAAATGCTCTGTCTTGACTGTATCAGTTTTGACATTCTGGGTGTGATCTTGCAAGATATTTCCACTGGAGGAAAACAGGTAAGGGATCCATGAGCTTTTTCTGCATTATTTCTTATAACCACACATGAATCTACAATTCATATTTATCTCAAAATAAAAAGGTAATTAAAAAATTGTGCTGTCCTAGTAATTCCCAATAAGCTTTAAAGCAGCATTTATTAATGTGCTGTGACATCACTACTGATATTCAGTGGGTATTTTACAGTCTTTTTTTTTTTTGTATAGTGTGACTAATATTTTAACAGATAGTTTGGAAAGGAGGAAAAGGCTAAGAATAAGGTGGAGATAGCCTTCTGTCCCCGGGACACAGTTATGAGATAAACTCAGCTGCTTCTCAAACCAGGATGGGCAAGATTGGTCCTTGGGCCAAGTATTCCTGCCAAGTTCAAAAAGCTCAGTTTCCCTCCTATGTTTGTATCGCTTGGGAGAACAGTCCCCATGAAGAGCAGCAATTGTTTTTCATGTTGGTGATTATTTTTACTGTGACTATTAAGAGCAAGTACCCTGTGGACTGGGTGGGAAACAGCCGTGGAAGGATGTTGTGAGAGAAAATCTACATGCAAGTGGTTTTAATGACGCAGAAACAAGGAATTCGCCACCCGCCCGCCCCCGTCACTTTTAAGTTTGTACCTAAATCTAGGAACTGGGGTAAGTTTTGTTCTGATTACAGTAGCTAATGTACTGAGATCATCTTAAGTCCTTTGGGAGGAAAGAGGATTGAAGCTGTGCTTTGCAGACTCAGGTGTTAGAAGGCTGTTGATGATGGAATATGCTGTTTTGGTTTTTCTGTGCCAGATAGAGGTTGGAAAAATTGGTTGCTACTAAGTGAAGTGCTTTGTAAATTGAGTTCACTGCCTTTGTCATGAGAGACATGGTTGCATACAAAAGAAATCGGAGGGAAGTTCTACTCAGGTAATGAACTTGAATTCCTCATAAAGCACAGAGCGCTGTTATGCCCTGTGACTCAAGGAGACAAAGTACAGGGTTTGTACGGCTGAGCCCAAGCAGAGAGAGCAGAGTCCGGGTCAGATGGCAGGGCTGTGACTGGCCACAGAGACCTCCCTCCCCTCCTCCAATCGGTGGTCTTTTTGTGGTTGAATCTGACCTTGGGAAAGTGCAGACACGGACAGACAGAGGAGGGCGGGGCTGCCTGTCAGCATATCAGGCAGACAGCCTGAAGGGTCCTGATGATGCAGTAAACAGATTTCTCACCCTGTAAGACCCTCTGCACAGACTTGTTCCATGACCATTGGCAATCAAAACACAACGATATTAAAGCCAGCAATTGCTGTCCCTTTAGATTTTTAGGATTTAACTTTTTCTCCCCTCTCTTAGATGAGTAGATATTTAAATTACAAAAAAAAAAAAGTTGCTTGCCTTAAAAAAAATTAAAGTGAATGGTACTTTAAAAGTGGGAGAGGAGAGGGGAGGCTAATGAGGGTGAAGAAAATAGGTAAGTTTAAACAGGAAAAAAAATTCTACCCAGATGTAACTAGAGTTAATATTTTGATGCATTTTAAAGGCTTTTTTCTGTGCTTATTTTTACTTTTATTTTATTTTGTTTATTTTTATTGATGTATAGTTGATTTACAAAGTCAAGTTAGTTTCTTGTGTACAGCAAAGTGATTCAGTTATACATATATATATTCTTTTTCATATTCTTTTCTATTATGGTTTATTACAGAATGTTGAATACAGTTCCCTGTGTCATACAGTAGGACCTTGTTGTTTATCTATTTTATATGTAGTAGTTTGTATCTGTTAAACCCAAACTCCTAATTTATTTCTCCCCTCTTCCCCTTTGGTAACCATAAGTTTGTTTTTTATGTCTGTGGGTCTGTTTCTGTTTTGTAAAGAAGTTCATTTGTAACATTTTTTAGATTTTACATATAAGTGATATCATATGATATTTGTCCTTCTCTGACTTACTTCACTTAGTATGACAATCTCTAGGCCCATCCATGTTGCTGCAAATGGCATTACTTCGTTCTTTTTTATGGCTGAGTAAGCTTATTTTTAAATGTATTTGACATCATACTTTATATACAATTATATAACATACACTTTCACATAACATTTTAACATAAGCATTTCCTATGTCATACAATTTTTTGGTAACTATTGAAGGTTTGCATAGCATACCATTGTATCGATGTACTTTCCTTTAAATGCCCAACAATAGGTAAATGGTTAAGTAGATTGGTTCTTGGTTTTTACTCTTATAAATAATGATACTGTGAATGCCATTGTGCCTAAATCTTTGCATTTTAGATCATTTCTTTCTTTTGTAATGCATTTGTTTATGTCATTTTCCTATTTATCTAATAGATGTCTCAAGTATTTTTAAATTGATGTATATAAAGTTGCCCTATGTATAGCTCATATATGAAGGGCTATACATAAATCCTTTTTTATATACATCAGTATTTTTGTTTGTTTATTATAGTATGGAGTTTTTACATTTTGGGGTTATTAAATCTATAGCATGTTTCCTTGGTAAATTTTGCACTACTTTTTTTTTTTTTTTTTTTTTTTTTTGCGGTATGCGGGCCTCTCACTGTTGTGGCCTCTCCCGTTGTGGAGCACAGGCTCCGGACGCGCAGGCCTAGCGGCCATGGCTCACGGGCTTAGTTGCTCCGCGGCATGTGGGATCTTCCCGGACCAGGGCACGAACCCGTGTCTCCTGCATCGGCAGGCGGATTCTCAACCACTGCGCCACCAGGGAAGCCCCTGCACTACTTTTAAGCTTAGAACATCCTTCCTCATTTAGAGCACATATGAACAGTAAATGTAAAATCTCAAGATATGAGATTTACTGCAGTGGGTTTTAACATATATCAGACTGTACATTCATTTTGGTTTTATTTCTTTCCAATAACTAATTTTCTTTCTGGGTGAGAAAGCTTGATTTTATTCATATATGATATGTCTTAACTCATTCTTAGCCCATTACACAATAGGTGCTTAATTTATGTTGTTTGAACTGGAGTCCTTGGTTTAATTGTTCCTGAAGCTTACCTGTACCTTTTTTTGGGGGGGTTTTGGTTTCCATGAGACAGTTTTCATTAGCTTTATCACGAAGTTCTCTTGCTGGCATACGCTCGCCTGCTTTCTCTCAGCCCTGAGCGGACCTGCTGAGTGATGTAGCTCGTGGTATCATGTTAGGAAGATTCACAGCTGTAACTTAAATACTACACTCATTTCAGAGGGAGTGCCTGTCTGTCCACATTGGCCAAGCTGGCATCCAGATTGGGGACGCCTGTTGGGAGCTCTACTGCCTGGAACACGGAATCCAGCCAGATGGCGCTGTTCTCGACAGCAGGCAGGATCCGCAGGCACGTGCCAAAACGGAGCCTATGGGTACGTCTTTCGATTCCTTCTTTTGTGAGACCAGAGCTGGGAAGCACGTGCCCAGAGCGCTCTTCATGGACCTGGAGCCAACTGTCGTAGGTAATGTACATTTTACGTTCTAGTGTACTTTACTGGGTCCACAACCCAAACAAGCAAGTATCAGTGGGTGGGATCATCAGATTATATGAATCTACCTGAACGGGATCATATGGCCCTTTTCCAAATTTAGAGCATCTCTCAGTGCACACTTAGGGTGATCAGCATGACAGACAAACCCAAAGGGAAGACTAGCTTAGCCTTCTTTTTCTGTGTGATGAAAACCTTGTTAGTTTCTCCACACAATCTACTGTAACAGAACACTAAATCTTTTCCTGGGTGTGAAAGCCAGTTGCTAGAAGCTTCTGACAAAGAATCTGAAATTTGGCATTACCTGCTTTTAGAGAATAGAATCGTTGAACATGATCCCAAAGAAGGAAGGAGCTAAATAACTCTTCTAATTGTGGGGAAATGATGATTAATGATTATAAAATGATTACTTATGATTATTAACAGCAGATGTTGTAGTATCTCGTGCAGAAACACTTGAAATGGAGCTGGCAAAATGCCGGGGAGAGAAAGGGTCTTGCTGACTTCAGAAAAAACTACGGAGGAGGGTGGGTTTGGGTTTGGTACTCTGTATCAATTATTTTCTGCTGTGTAATAAATTGCCTCCACACTTAGCAGTTTAAAACACCAACGATCATTACTTTGTCCATGAATCTGCAGTTTGGACGGGGCTCAGAGGACAGCTCCTCTCTGGTCCATATGGTGTCAGGAAGGTAGACTCAAGTGGGAGCCGGAAGATTCACTTTGAAAGTGGCTCACTCGCTTGGCTGGCGATTTGGTGCTGGCTGTTGACTGGGAGCTAAGCCAGGGCTGTGGGGTCTCTGTGGGCTGCTCGGGTGTCCTTGTGGCATGGCAGCTGGGTTCCAAGAACAAGCATCCCACAAGAACAAAGCAGAAGTCCGTGGCATTTTTATAACCTGGCCTCAGAAATCACATTGTGTCACTTCAGCTGTCCTCCATGGGTTGAAGCGATTACAAAGATCCATCCTGGGAAGGGATATAGACCTCATCTCTTGATGCAGAAATAGTGAGGGTCTAGAAGCACCAGTGAGATAGGAAATATCATTACAGTCATCTTTGGAAAATACAATCTGGATTGGAGTTCATTTCCTCATCAGAACGAAGTCAGAATCAAGTAACAAACTGATGGAGAAAGTACATTGATGTCAATGTGAGGGAAATGATAGAAAGGTTTTTTTAAGTTAATGGGTGGAAGTTAAGAAATGTCAAGGCCAAGATGTATACTGATTCAGTATTACTCTGCTAAATGTTGTGAAAGAATTAAAAATAAGGAGCTACTGATGGCTTCAAGAACAGGCAAGACTAGTATGGAACCTGAGAGAGGCAATCACGTCATATTCTGACTTGAGTTATAAGTGGCCTCAGAGAATATCTGAATTTTTGTTTCAAACAAATGGGAGTTTGCAACTGTGAGTTTTAGCTGGAGTCAGGTGTGCCATGATCCTGGGCAGGGTAGAATACGTCCCCAGAGGACCTTGGGAAATGTAGCTGAAGGAGCAACATGAGAGACCACATCCCAGCATTATGAATATTGTAGCAGATATTTTAACTTGTGCTAATCCAAAGACCTAGGCAAATAGGAGGACCCAGGATCAGAAGCTAAGCAAGCTGGAGGAGAGACAGTCAGCAGGCAAAGACCAGAAGAAATTCCCCAATCCTCTAGAACTCAGCCTGGAGGGAGGGCAATTTTGAGGATCTTGAGCTGGTCCAAACAAAGCACCATAAGCTCCAGGGTTTAGAGAGGAGGCACTGATTTTCCTTGTTCTATTCAACAAATAAAAGTGCCTCATATGGCTAGACACTATCTTGACACTGGAGAGATATATAGTATCAGTCTTCCTGGAGCTTACATTCTAGTGGGGTGCAGACCTATAAAAGCCAAATAGGGTGTCTGGTGGTGATCAGAGCATGGGGAAAAACAAAACAGGGCCATAGGGGAAGGGAATATTGCATGTAGGCTGAGGGGGCTGTTTTTCAAAAGGAACGTCAAGGAAAGCTTTACTGAGGTGGTGGTGTGTTGGGATCTGAAGGAAGTGAGGCCTGAGCTTTACCTCTATGGAAAAGATCAGAAAAGACCTTATGGACCAAGTGATAGTTCCTCTAAGTCTGGAAGACTGGGCAGGAGGATATTAATAGTTCACAGGTGAGAGAGAATGGAAACCATGAGCAAAGACACATCCAGACACCTGTGAGTGTTGTTTCAGCTTGAAAATGAGGAGGACATTGATATAGGGGAGTCCTAGAAGGCTTAACCTGGAATGGAGGTAAGGAAGCCAAGGAACCATCAAATAATAATCATGTTTAAAAACCACCCCAAAGTCCCTGTGGATGCTGGTTAAGGATGCTGGGCCAGGTACATGGTCTCTGAGCAGGGTGGAAACATGGCAGAAATTTGTGTACTTGTGAATGGTGGTGCTATATCACTGATCTCCCAGAAAGTGGATTTTACTGAAAGAATTTATGCAACTAACCACCCTCAGGAACTCAATTGGGGGCTTCCCTGGTGGCACAGTGGTTGAGAGTCTGCCTGCCAATACAGGGGATACGGGTTCGTGCCCCAGTCTGGGAAGATCCCACGTGCCGCGGAGCGGCTGGGCCCGTGAGCCATGGCCGCTGAGCCTGCGTGTCTGGAGCCTGTGCTCCACAATGGGAGAGACCACAGCAGTGAGAGGCCCACATACCGGAAAAAAAAAAAAAAAAAAAGAGAACTCAATTGGACATTGTCTTGAAGAAGCAGGCTTCCATAGATTCCCTACTTAAACTGAACTCAGCCTTATTGCTTCAGGTGAGAAGCAAGTAGTCTACCTGGAATTATATGCCCACTTGTTTGTAAATATATCTTTAAAACATCCCAACTTTGGTGGTTGTTTTTTGGTGTGCATATGTTAGTTAAAAGCAATTTCAACTCAGTTTTATTAAATTTAAACATTTAGGGGTGTACCGAATTGTGGTAATATACATGGTCATACACAGGAGAGCAAGGTGTACTGAGAGGACCACCTTGCTCTTAGAAAATGAGTGCTTTTCCTCTTAGGCAGGAGCTTCTAGGTATCTGATGCCAAGGCCATTGGGGTACATCTGCATAAATACATGACATGAAGCCATTATCATTATTATTTATAATTGTTATATGGGCCATGCATCATGCTCTGTGGTCTTTAAACCTCATGATAACTCACTGAGGTAGGTCTTGCTATCATCCTCATTTGTGAGAGAATATAACTGGGGCTTAGAGACACTAAGTAACTTCTCTATAGCTAAGTGAGGAAGGCCAGCCATGCACCCAGGAAATTGATTCTTGAGCACATGCTCTGAACTGCTATGCAATGCGTATCCCGCCCTCTGTAACCAGGGCAACATTCCCAGAGCCTGCCCTCAGATGCCACTGCATTGATCTTCAGGAATCACGCTGTTTAGATAATTCTAAGGTAGGAAAGTGTGACCTGGGCCTCAGACATGCTGTGTTTTGATGTTTTCTTGTTTTAAAAGGGAATGAAACCAGCAAGGCTTGTGCTTGGTTGTATAGAATACTGACATCTTCACGCTATTTCCCTGCTTCAGGCATTTGTGTTAACTGCACCGAGTGGTGTGGGCATTTGAGTTTGCATGCTTCTTTGTAAAAGCCTCTCTCTTTTTTTTTTTTTTTTTTTAAACATCTTTATTGGAGTAGAATTGCTTTACAATGGTGTGTTAGTTTCTGCTTTATAAAAAAGTGAATCAGCTATACATATATCCCCATATCTCCTCCCTCTTGCATCTCCCTCCCACCCTCCGTATCCCACCCCTCTAGGTGGTCACAAAGCACTGAGCTGCTCTCCCTGTGCTATGAGTCTGCTTCTCACTAGCTATCTATTTTACATTTGGTAGAGTATATATGTCCATGCCACTCTCTCACTTTGTCCCAGCTTACCCTTCCCCCTCCCCATGTCAAATCCATTCTCTATATCTGCGTCTTTATTCCTATCCTGCTCCTAGGTTCTTCAGAAGCATGTTTTTTTTCTGTTTGTTTCTTTTTTTTTGTAGATTCCGTATATGTGTGTTAGCGTACGGTATTTGTTTTTCTCTTTCTGACTTACTTCACTCTGTTTGACAGACTCTAGGTCCATCCACCTCACTACAAATAACTCAATTTTGTTTCTTTTTATGACTAGGTAATATTTCATTGTATATATGTGCCACATCTTCTTTATCCATTTATCTGTCGATGCACACTTAGGTTGTTTCCATGTCCTGGCTTTTGTAAATAGAGCTGCAACGAACATTGTGGTACATGATTCTTTTTGAATTATGGTTTTCTCAGGATATATGCCCAGTAGTGGGATTGCTGGGTCGTATGGTAGTTCTATTTTAGTTTTTTAAGGAACCTCCATACTGTTCTCCATAGTGGCTGTATCAATTTACATACCCACCAACAGTGCAAGAGGCTTCCCTTTTCACCACACCCTCTCCAGCATTTACTGTTTGTAGATTTTTTTGATGATGGCCATTCTGACTGGTGTGAGGTGATACTTCATTGTAGTTTTGATTTGCATTTCTCTAATGATTAGTGATGTTGAACTGTGGCGAGCATTGCCCTCTGAGGAAGGCGCCATTAAGACCCTCATAAGCCTCAGGGCCCGACTGTACTCTCCTTGGTATGCATCCTGGACTTTATGGTACTAACGTAAAAAAGGAGATGGCCTTTGGCCAGATCGCCCCAGGGACCTGCTCAGTTAATGGGAGTCCCTGGTTGTTCCCTAAAGCCAGGAAATGCAATCCTGGAGGGGAACTTGGTGCCTTTGTGGAACAAGCGATAGATTCGCTGATGCAGATAATGCAGATAAGGTGTTGATTAAGCAGGTAAACCTGCTTAGTTCCACAGAACAAAGGTTATGCAAAGTTTCTACTTTACATTGACTATGCAAAGTCCCTGCTTTAGGGGTGTGTATATGGCTATGCTTTGTTATTAAACTTGCCTTGCAACCATCAGTTGCTTGTGCCCTTCTGATCCCATACCTTGGTGCGTTCAGTTCCCTACCCCCTCTCGTCGATTGTTGCTGCACTTTGAGGACCTGCCGTGGCTGGCGGCATTGAACATCCTTTCATGTGTTTGTTGGCAATCTGTATATCTTCTTTGGAGAAATGTCTGTTTAGGTCTTCTGCCCATTTTTGGATTGGGTTGTTTGTTTTTTTGATATTGAGCTGCATGAGCTGCTTGTAAATTTGGAGATTAATCCTTTGTCAGTTGCTTCATTTGCAAATATTTTCTCCCATTCTGAGGGTTGTCTTTTCGTCTTGTTTATGTTTTCCTTTGCTGTGCAAAAGCTTTTAAGTTTCATTAGGTCCCATTTGTTTATTTTTGGTTTTATTTCCATTTCTCTAGGAGGTGGGTCAAAAAGGATCTTGCTGTGATTTATGTCGTAGAGTGTTCTTGCTATGTTTTCCTCTAAGAGTTTTATAGGATCTGGCCTTACATTTAGGTCTTTAATCCATTTTGAGTTTATTTTTGTGTATGGTGTTAGGGAGTGTTCTAATTTCATTCTTTTACATGTAGCTGTCCAGTTTTCCCAGCACCACTTATTGAAGAGGCTGTCTTTTCTCCATTGTATATTCTTGCCTCCTTTATCAAAAATAAAGTGACCAAATGTGTGTGGGTTTATCTCTGGGCTTTCTATCCTGTTCCACTGATCTATATTTCTGTTTTTGTGCCAGTACCATACTGTCTTGATTACTGTAGCTTTGTAGTATAGCCCGAAGTGTGGGAACCTGATTCCTCCAGCTCTGTTTTTCTTGTGAAAGCCTCTTTTGAAGCATATAATTAATCATTTAGATTGGTATGCTTTTTCAGCACACAGCTGTCTCTTTATGTTAAAATGCAAAAGTACCACGCATGTGTGTTGAGTTGAATGTTGTCCCCCCAAAAGTCTGCATCCACCTAGAACCCCAGAATATGAGTTTATTTGGAACTGGGGTCTTTGCAGATGTACATAGTTAAGATGAGGTCATACCGGATTAGGGAGGCCCTATGTCCAATGATCCAGTTGGATATATGTATGATATATGGCCCATATAACAATTATAAATAATAATGATTAAATTGACTTCATGACATATATTTATGCAGATGTACCCCAATGGCCTTGGCATCAGATACCTAGAAGCTTCTGCCTAAGAGGAGAAGCACTCATTTTCTAAGAGCAGGGTGGTCCCCTCAGTACACCTTATGAGAAGAGAGAACACACAGACAGGAAAAGGGGGCATTGTGATGGGGGCAGAGATGATGTGATGTAGCTGCCGGCCAAGAACTCCAAGAACTGTATGCAGTCACCAGAAGCTGGGAGAGAGGCATGCGGCAGTTTCTCCACCAGAGCCTCCAGAAAGGAACCAACCCTCCCGACATCTGGACATTAAACTTACGGCCTCATGAACTATGAGGCAATAAATCTCCCTTGTTTTAAGCCACCAAGTTTGTTGCACTTTGTTACAGTAGCCCTGAGAAACTAATAAAGGGTGTATGACGGAAAAACGTGCTTTCAATTTATATGGGGATAATTATCACTTTTCCTCGATTAAGAAAGGCCAATTGGGCAGTTTAAATCCATTTCTTCATAGGACATTAGCAGAGAGAAAGCGGGTCAGGGTACAGGGCTGTGCAAGAGTTAGGGGTGGGATGGAGTGGACTGCACTGACCTCCTTTCCTCTTGGCAGACGAGATCCGTGCAGGCAGGTACCGCTCACTCTTCCACCCAGAGCAGCTCGTCAGTGGAAAGGAGGATGCTTCAAATAACTACGCCCGTGGTCGCTACTCTGTGGGGCCGGAGATCCTCGATCTGGTGCTGGAGAGGCTCCGAAAGCTGGCAAGTGGCTCCTCTCTTCTTCCACAGGCAGTGCCTGTGTGCCTGTGATCCTGAGGGACCCGCCCAAGCAGCACTTTCTACCTACGCCTCCATCACCACCCAACCTCTCCCCTGGGAGCCTCCTGCACATGCTTAAAGCTGGGCTGGTCCTGATGTGGGCACTGACTACCTTGCTCACTAGGCAGGGGAAAGAAGCCTTTGCCTTACTGGACAGCCCCCATTGACTATTTTGTTTTTCTTTTTATATTTCTGAGGAAATATTTAAATTTATTTCCCCCCGTTTTATTGAGGTATAATTGACCTATAACATTGTGTAAAGTTAAGGTGTACATCATGGTGATTTGACACAGGGATATATTGCCAAATGATCACCACAATCAGGTTACTTAATACATGCATCCCTCACATAATTACCTTTTTGTGTGTGTGGAGACGACAACATTTAAGATCTGTTCTCTTAGCAGCTTTCAAGTTTACAACACAGTGCTGTTAACTACAGTCACCATGCTGTACATTAGATCCCAATAACTTAATCATCTTATAACTGGAAATTTATATGCTTTGAGCAGCATCTCCCCCCGACCCCAGTTCCTCACGACTACTATTCTACTCTCTGTTTCTATGAGTTTGGCTTTTTTCGATTCCACATATAAGTGAGATGATGCAGTACTTTTCTTTCTCCGTCTGACTTATTTCACTTTGCTTAATTGTCCACAAGGTCCATCCACGTTGTCACAAACAGCAGGATTTCCTTCTTTTTAATGACTAGCCCCCATCTACCCTTGCTTCTGCTGACTCATGGCATATCTTTTTATCAGAGACTTCCAAAGGACTCTAAAACTTGTCATTTTCCAATAGTTACTAAGATCTGTAAAGTAAACGGGAGGCACATCCTACCTGGAGATCAGTTACTCTTTACTGACAGTTAATTCTTCCCTAAGGACCTGTGTCTGGAGAATCCTTTGTCTAGAAAAAATTTTGGTGTTTGGCATAATCATTAGGGAATACAGTACCTTTTACACAGCGCAGTAGATTGGGTATGAAAATGAAAGGTACTTCATCTACTGGGGGGGGGATTATATTATTTCAATATTTTGCTTGTCATTTTCTTTGTTATTGATAAAAACCTTACTTTAGATCATATACAGATAAATTCATCAAGGGTAGCAAAAGACAGTTGAATATTTATGCTTTGCTTACAGTAAACCTCTAAGCACTTGCCCCACTCCAGAAGTAACTACTCAAGTATGTTTCAAAGTAACTATGTTTGTGATGAGTTAATGATGGTAAACCAGTTCTTTCGGAAAGTTTCTGTTTGTTTCGGGGCACTAGTTGTGTCCCACGGTTACCACTGCTTCTGGGTTTATTTGGCTGAATTCTTACGTCCCGTTTACTTTCCTCAGGCGGAACAGTGCAGTGGTCTTCAGGGATTTTTGATTTTCCGAAGCTTTGGCGGAGGCACTGGATCAGGATTTACGTCTCTCTTAATGGAGCAGCTCTCCATAGACTACGGCACGAAGGCTAAACTGGAGTTCTCTGTCTACCCAGCCCCCCGGATCTCCACGGCTATAGTGGAGCCTTACAACACCATCCTCACCACCCATCTCACCATAGAGCACGTGGACTGTACCTTCCTGGTGGACAACGAGGCCATCTATGACATATGCCATCGCAAACTTGACGTTGAACACCCCTCTTATGCCAGCATCAACAGGCTGCTGAGTCAGGCAGTATCTTCCATCACCACTTCCCTCCGGTTTGAGGGGGCCCTGAACATGGACCTGATTGAATTCCAGACCAACCTCATACCTTACCCTAGAATACACTTCCCTATGACCAGCTTCGCTCCCATCATCTCTGCAGACAACGCCCACCACGAGGAACCCTCTGTGTCCGACATCACAGCTGCTTGCTTCGAGTCCTCCAGCCAGCTGGTCAAGTGTGACTCTCGCCTGGGGAAGTACGTGGCCTGCTGCCTGCTCTACAGAGGGGATGTGGTCCCCAAGGATGTGAACACGGCAATTGCAGCCATGAAGACAAGGAACTCTGTCCAGTTTGTAGATTGGTGTCCAACTGGATTCAAGGTGGGCATCAATGGTCATCCTCCCCGGGCAGTGCCGGGAGGGGACCTGGCCGAGGTCCAGCGGGCTGTCTGTATGCTCAGCAACAGCACGGCGGTCGTGGAGGCCTGGGCCCGCCTGGGACACAAGTTCGACCTCATATACGCCAAGAAGGCGTTTCTGCACTGGTACATTCGGGAAGGCATGGAGGAAGGCGAGTTTGTAGAAGCCAGGGAAGACTTGGCAGTCTTGGAGAAGGATTATGAGGAAGTGGGGCGAAGTTTCTGATGCAGATCTGACTGGTGACAATGAATGCTAAACTGAAGTGTCACGCTTTACACTTAAAGGCTAGAGTTCCCTTGATGATCAGAAAAAGGAAATTAAGTCAAACGAGACCCCGAGTTGCAATCAAATGGGTCAATATTGTCAATGAGCTCACATTTCCTGGTCTGTTAGTCACTCAGCACTGCTCCCTGTGAACCTTCTAGGATTTGGAGTCCTTTGAATTTCTGGGGCTCATATTTTTTTGTTGTTGTCAGAATGGAAACCTGGCTTTATTCTTTGCTTTTTCAGCCAAGTGACTGTGAAACCCTAAAGTGAATGCTTTCCCTTTCCTGTTCCTTAGGTGGGAAATAGCATGTAATGATTATTAATGTTATTTCCCCATATATATATATATATATATATATATCTTATACATTGATTAAATAATGAATATTTTCAATATGAGTCTTTTCCTTCTTTCAAGGCCTTAAGGTCTCAGTTTGCTTTTTTTTTTTTTTTTTTTTTTTTTTTACGGTACGCAGGCCTCTCACTGTTGTGGCCTCTCCTGTTGTGGAGCACAGGCTCGGGACGCGCAGGCTCAGCGGCCATGGCTCACGGGCCCAGCCGCTCCGCGGCATGTGGGATCTTCCCGGACCGGGGCGCGAACCCTTGTCCCCTGCATCGGCAGGCGGACTCTCAACCACTGCGCCACCAGGGAATCCCTCAGTTTGCTTTTTATACAGACAAACAAATAAACAAACAACAAGAATATTCTTGGGTTTTTCAGAAGTTTGAATCTGTGTGTCCTGCAGGTCAGAAGGTGAAAGTGATTTCTTTCAGCTCCTCTGTCCTTGAGGATGTGTTCTGGAAGCATGGCCAGCAGAACCCTGCATGGGGAGCCATTTAAGACGTTGAGAAAAATTGCAGATTCTTGAGCTTCATTATGGACTTGCTAAATGAGAAGCCCTGGGAATTGGAGGGAGGGTCATCTGAGGATTTAAGTTCAAAAACCACTTCATGGAATTAACTTTGGGTATCAAACTGACTCATGAGCAAACAGGTGATCATTTAAAATGGACAAAACAGCTATAAATGCATTAAAACGACTAGCTAGATTTTAAAGATCCATGATGTTTAGTCTACTAGTTGGAAGTAAGATAAGACACTGCAGAGGTGCTCGCTTGGACTTAGGTGTTGCTCTCGAGCTGATTGTAGGTAGGTTTCAGGTGCCTCATTCATCTACAGGGCTGACCTTTCAGCCTGGGCCCTCCAGTTACGCTCTCTTGGTCTCCACGTGGTCAGTGCTTTTGGTCCGGCTGGACAACTAAAGGTAACAGGCTCTAAAGCCTTGGCTGGAGGCCTAACGTTGTGGTTCTTGCTGTGACGTTTATCAAAGTGCAATGTTACCACCTTCTTGTGTGTGCCACTGGGACCCGAGAACTGCTGCTCCATCTTTAACACTTTCCTGGTAGATGCTTTTACGAACCAAAATCACTGCGCTGAGATGTGGCCTTTAAGGGCTTCATTGCAACAATGTACCACTTTGCTTATTTTCAACTCACACTGCTGTCCCCACGGAGGCCAATGACTGAAGTTTGGTGGAAGTATTGTTTAGACACTCTTCACCGTGTTTGCAGGCATTCCGTTCAAGCTAGACGGCTCACTCCTTCCCAGCACTTTTTTTTTTTAAAGGGAATTCCTTTATTTATTTTTAATTTATGTATTTTTGGCTGTGTTGGGTCTTCATTTCTGTGCAAGGGCTTTCTCTAGTTGTGGCGAGCGGGGACCACTCTTCATCATGGTGCGTGGGCCTCTCGCTATCACGGCCTCTAGCGTTGCGGAGCACAGCTTCCAGACGCACAGGCTCAGTAGCTGTGGCTCACGGGCCTAGTTGCTCCGCGGCATGTGGGATCCTCCCAGACCAGGGCTTGAACCCGTGTCCCCTGCATTGGCAGGCAGATTCTCAACCACTGCGCCACCAGGGGAAGCCCCCCCAGCACGTTTTTTTTTTTCCTCCCTCCTCTGCCTCTGCTCCTTCTCACTACTTTCTCTCTTCTTTCCTTCTGTGACCGTGGGGTGTAATTCCGACTTCAAACCCAGATCAGCGTCACCTGTTGCCTGTGGCCTCTTGGGAATATAGGGAGAGTGGAGATA
Source organism: Kogia breviceps (assembly GCF_026419965.1). NCBI lineage: Eukaryota > Metazoa > Chordata > Mammalia > Artiodactyla > Physeteridae > Kogia > Kogia breviceps. Next base: position 162,666,695 of record NC_081312.1, on the reverse strand, counting down.
CACTATGAGGTTTCTCACTATACTGAAAATACTGTAGTAAATTATCAATGATGAAATATATTTTTTTCATGTGAATATCCTACATAGTCTGAACGTTTAGTAGGCTTTTACTAAGAAAAAAATATTTTTATGTACATGTGTTATTCCTCTCTTTAGACACTGGAGGGCGCTGGTGAAATGCTTAAATAATTGCTGGGGTTTTTTTAGTGTTCTAGAGGGCATTTGAATGTGTGTGTGTGAGTGTGTGTGTGTGCGTGTGCGCACATGTGTGAAAAGACATTTAGAAAACTCAGAAAAGACCATTTAGAAGTTTCCTTTTGTTTTTAAAAATTAATAAGCTACTAAAATTAAGATTAAAATCCTAAAAATTTCTTAAATTTTTAAGTTCAGCTTGTAAATCTTATTATTTCTAAGTTTAGCAAAGTTAAATAATCATTTTTAAAGGGAATATGTTTGAATTTTTTGTGCCCTTTGCAATTTTAGATAAATGTTCAAATATTTTTGGTTATATTTATAAATTTATTTTATTTTAAGAATTTTAATTGTCTGACAAACTTTCCCAAGTACTCTAATTCTTTTAGAATTTGAAAAAGAGATGCATGTATATGTATAACTGAATCACTTTGCTGTACACCTGAAACTATCACAACATTGTTAATCAACTATACTCCAGTATAAAATAAAAAGTTAAAAAAATCTAATTCTTTTAAAATCGAATAAAGTAAACTATAAATATGGTGATTAGTATTCTTATATGTTCCAGATTGTCTATAAACTAGTAAGATTTTTATTTAAGATCACAGGTGTAAATTATTTACTCAATTTACATATTTAAAATTGGAATTATAAGGCTGACTATGATTCTTTTAGGTCAAATACTCTTAAATATTATACATACTGCACTTTAAATGCTAATTATGCACAGATTCCTTGTCACAAGAACTTTAATAATCCTTATTTAATTAACTCATTCACCAGTGGCCAGTTATTTACTGAGTGCCTGTCATGTGTTCCTCATTATTCAGACCACTGAGGATAAACATTAAGCCCTCCCTGCCTCGCCGCCCCCACCCCAATCCCTGCCCTCATGGTTTATATGGTAATGAAGGTGGGGTGAAAGATAATAAACATGATAAGTAAGTTATATTGCATGTTAAAGGTGACGGGTACAATAGTGCACAAAGGAAATAATAGAGCCTGGTAAGGGGAAAGGAGGTTGCAATTTGAAATAGGATGGTTACTAAAGGCCTCAGTGAGAAAGAGGCATTTGACAAGGAGTTGGAGCAAGTGACACAGGGAGAATGCAGATGCCTGGAGGAAGAACATACCTGGCAAACGGAACCTGCAAAGGAGACTCAGAAGGAGGGGCTATTGAGGAACAAGGGAAACAGAGTATGATGTCCTGAAAGCCAGGCTGGAAAAAAAGTGTGTGCGGGGGGGCAGGTGGTGGTTCACCGGGTCGAGTGATGCTTACAGATCAAGAGGCGTGAGGGCGGAGGCTTGACCGCTGGATTCAGCAGCGTAGGGGTTCTGGCTGACTTTTGTGAACAGTTTCGGTGGAAGGATAGGGATGGACGTCTGACTTCGAGAATGAGAGGCAAGTAGAGGGCACTTCAAAGGGAGCGCTGTCAAAGGGAGCAAAGGGATGGCCACCGCCTGGAAGGGGTCAAGGGCTTGTAGGCTGTCGTGTAGGTTTCTGTGCCGCTGTGAACCAGGCAGCGGGTGGGGTGACATTGACGATGTGGAGGAAGAAGGGCCAGTTGTTGGCTCAGTGTTGTAAGCAGGCGAGAGGGGATGGGAAGCTGGTGCAGAGCACAGCATGGCCCTCCACCAGGAGCGGGTGGGCGTGTGGGTTTCTAGTGTAGAAACGAGGGAGAGTGCATGAGTCCAGGTAGGTAGATGTGGGGTGGGATTGTGAAATTTTGCTTCTGAAGCATCCAATTTCCTTGGTGGAGTAGGAAGCAAGGTCACCAGCCGAGACCGGATAGGGAGGATCTATGAGAGGTTTGAGGAAGGAAGAAGAGGGAGAGCCTAGGACAGTAGGCATGTGAATGGTGTAGAGAGATGTGGCCTAATTGCTGAACAGTTTTAAGAGCCCATTTGAGGCGTCTTGTCAGGATTTTAAAGTGAGATCAATCAGTGTGTGTGTGTGTGTGTGTGTGTGTGTGTGTGTGTGTGTTTGTGTGTGTGTGTTAAGCTGTGTTCAGCTTCAAGGTGCAGCGGTGGTATGGTGGAGTGTGAATTTCTCAGGGTTTAATGAATTAGGCAAAGCAAAAGTGGAACAAGAGAATGACAGGTGTCTACAAAAAACAATGATAATGATTGACCACGGCGTTTAAACTGGTAAAGAGTGAAGAGATGTTATGAGCAGAGAGTGAGGGACAGTGAAAAGGTAGCAGGATCAACGGATTACTGGTCTCAGTGGGGCTGAAAGATCATTGGAGTTGGTGTCCTAGAGAAAGCGAGCTGGAGAGACAGGAGAGGCTGGTCCAACAGTTTATGATCTGTGAGGATGAAGTCTGGGGTGTGGCCATGGGATCGAGTGGCCGAGAGATGGTGTCGGACGGGGTCAGGGAGTAGACCTGAGACCCGGGATGAGAGGCAGGTCATCTTATGCATGTCAAAATCACCAATCGTCAGGGCAGGAGTGGTGTCAGAGAGGTTGGTGAGCTAAAATGATCAGGAACTGAGGCAGGCTGACCCAGGTGCTGGTAAAGAACAGTGCCAACACAGTGGTTAAGCTGATTCGATCCTAAGACATGAGGTTCAAGCTGGGGGATGATGGTTTAAAGAGGAAAGAGACAGGACTATCTCCTGGGGCTAAAGATGCTTGCTCCTTAAGAAAACACCATGTCATCCCATAGGCTTGGGGTTACCTTCCCAAGATAACTTTTTTGTCCTTTGCCTTCCCAGCTTGCCGAGGCTTCTAAGTGATGCTTACCAGGCTGTGACAGGATCTTTGCAGCTCTCGTGGACATGCTGAACCCTAGGCAACAGTCCATAACAGAAACTTCGTTAATTAAAGGATGAGGTGGGATCATTGTATCCTATGCCTGAAACTAATATGACGGTGTATGTTGATTACACCTCAATAAAAATACATTTAAAAAAGAACGAAGTGTCCCATAGCCCACGCTTAGATTTGAGTCTAACTAACCAACCTAACTAAGATTGGTTTTCAAGTCCGATTCCATCTGTGGTTCTTACTAAGGTAGCTGGCTACACCATTTGATTAGGTTTTGTCTTTCTCTGGCTCTTAATATATAATCAATGTCTTTTAGTTTAATACTACATACTTTTGAGCCCATGTACCTCCCATTTCTTGGAATTACATAAAATATCTGATTGGATTCTGGGTATCACTTGGCTTTCCCTGATTATTTGGTTATAGCTTCCAAAATTATTCCACTGCCATGAAGCAGGCACCGCTGTCGGCTCTTGGTGTTTGTTTGTGGGGTTTCTTGTTGGGTAGAATATTTGGAGATCCTGTCATCCATGCACTCTTCTCTTTGGAGAAGGTTCACTGGGCATCTGATCCTCACTTTAGTTTAAAAAGAGAGCTTAAACTTGTGTTTTCAAGGGAGCTCAACACAGCTCTCCCCCCTCCCCCACCACCGCAAATGATTTTACAAAGTGAAATCGAGAGTGAATCTTGGTTTTACAAGGTGAACTCAAGGGTGGCAGACGGCAGCGGTGGTGATCTCTGGATGTGGCCTTCTCCCTTCCCACATGTTCATGTGACTGTGACGGGGTCCATTCTGGGGATTGGAGCTTGGACAGCAGAATGCTGGGCTCAGCAGGAGCCTCCGGCAGGAAACCTGTGCTTTCCCACTGTTCTTGGTGGGTCCAGCTTTGGCAAAGTCTCCTTAGTTTATTCAGCAGATGCTTCTGGTCACATTTAAATCACCTGTAAGGCTCTGAGGGCATTCTAAACACCAGACCCACCTGCTGAAGACATAATAAGTCCTAGTATCTGTGTGGGGCTTTCCTAGCTGCTTCCACGTTTGTGGTTCACTGGGACTCGTGCTAGCCCTGTAAGGCAACAACATGGCTCGTGTTTTTATGCACTTTGTACACGTGAAGGGCCAGCTCTGCATGGAGGGATGAGCAGAGGCTTTGTGGCCAGAGAGATCTGACTGTCACTTACCAGCCGGGAGACCTTGGACAGTTCCCTCACTTCTCTGGGCTCCAATCTTTTGCTTCAGGTGCAAAGCTGAATCCTCTAGGATTCTGTTACATATGCCATTCCCCTTCCCCTGCCAGTAAACCTCACCACCTTAGATACATTTTAGCTTATACGTGATGTTGTATTTGCAGAAAGAGCAAGAGAAAATCTGGCATTTGCAATGATCTGTGCCTTCTTTTTTTACATCACCCTTTTGACTGGAGCTTTTGTGATGCAGGTACCGTGATTCAAAACAAAGCAAAACTTTTTAAAGCCACTTATCAAAGTCCGCTAGAGGCTGCTGTTATCAAGGCTTTGCTCAACTAGCCAAAGGCCCTGAGGAGACAGCTGTGAACTTGGGCGTGCTTGGGGGTACCAGCTGCAACTTTTAAGTTGTCCTAGTTTTCGGTTGTTCATGGAAATGTCACACCTGCTTGCTTTTTTCCTTAGCCAAGCTAATCTCCTGCTTCCTGTCCTTTGCACCTTTGGCGTGAACAGAATATGCACTATTAAAGCAAAAATAAATATTAAATGCAAATTTTAAGAAATCTTCAAAATGGAAAAAAATAATAGTTACCTTAAAATATACTCATGAGAACTCCATGAGGTCACATTCATAAAGAGATTTCCTGGCACATCAGCACTGATGCAAGTTAAAGGATTTGCTCAGAGACACACAAGAAGAGGAACCCAGACTCAACGTAGGTTTTCTGAGTCTGGGGCAGGATTCTTTCTGCTCTGTCATGAGGTTTGTTTCCCAGGATGGAAACAACGGTTGCATTTCGGTTTTTTGAACATTGGTTCTGTTAAGAGATGGGGTATTTTTCATTTCAAGTTTAGCTTTAACATTTCAAAAAATGCACAGTTTCGCTTTTGCCAATAATGTCCACCAGAAGCAGGATTGTTGAGTTAAAGGTAAAGTGAACTTGTGATTTTAATAAGTATTTCCAAACTGCCTCTCAGAGTTTATATTCCCACCAGCCAGCAGTGGAGGAGGGTGGCTTTTCACCTCATCAATCACTGTGTGGGCTAATTGTCAAACAGGGACATTTGCCTATTTGGTGGGTGACAAATTCTATATGAGTGCAGGTTTAATTTGTTTTCTTAGCAATGAAGTTTAGCATCTTTTCATACATTTAAGATCATTTGTATTTGTGTGTGTGTGTCTGTCTGTCTGTGTGGTGTGTGTTTGTGTATGATCTATTCATGTCCTTGCTTTTTTTTGGGGGGGGATTGTTCTTTTCAGTTTTTAGTAGATCTTTATATACTTGATCAGTAAGCCATTTGTGTTTTACATGAGTGGCAAACATTTTTCAAATCTGTCATTCGTTTGTCTCTTGACTTTTTGTCTGGTGGTGGTGGGGTTAGTTGCTGGTGTGTGTGTATGTGGTTTATTTTACCGTGCGGAAGTTCCTTTTATGTTGTATTCATGACTTGTCACCATGCAGAAGGCTTTGCTGCCAGAGGCCGTCAGAGTTCTTGCCGATGTCCATTTCTAGTGAACTTTTACTCATATTAAACCTTCTCATCTTGCTCGGAACTCCTTATGGTTTTTTTCACACTAATTGCTATCACGTTGCCGTTCATCACTTATATACCCCCTGGTGGTATCTGCTTCTTTTCAAATTTTGCTTTTGTCTGTTCACTTAGACTGTTGAGTCATGGAGAGCAGAGGCCTTGCCTCCCACATCAATATCCCCCACTGGGTCCAGCACTGGGCTGGACAGTGACCATGGGTTCAAGAAGCACCTATTAAAGATCGGTGGACCAATCCCTAGCAAGCATGGAGGAGCTGGGGATGTCTCCCATTAAACCCAGGGGCCCACTCAGTAGCAGATCCCAGGCTGTGTCCCTGGGTGGGACCAGGCCATGTAGATGGCTCTTGGTCGAATGACAGCCGGCACAGTCCTGCCATCTTGGCCTTTCCCAATCTCTTCTTCAGCCCTCCTAAAATCTCCAGGAACCATTCCTGTCCTGGGAGAGCTGGAAATGGACTCACATGTAACCTCCCTCACTAGCTGTCCCCTTTCCAAGCCCGGAGGCCTGAAAGCAGCCGGCTGAAGGAAGAGGAATTGAAACCAGCCAGGGGTTCAAGAAGCCATCCGTTTTAATGGGGGTGAGAGGGGAGGGAAGGGAATGCTGAGTGCCCCCATCTTCTGGCCTTGTCTGGGGAAGGTGGGTGTGCGGAGGGGAGAGGGGCTCTGCATGCCCTCTTCTCGGGCATTGGGTCATGAGGGAACAGCATGGAGGGCAGGAGTGCATGACCTTTGCCTCTCATCGTGGGGAAGAGAGAGGAGATGCAGAATGTAGGTGGAGACATCAATGGCCTGGTATCTGTATTGGTGTGTGCAAGTGCAGAGGAGCAGGGAGCTGGGCCAGAGGCAGGAAGGAGCAGAGGGGTTGAGCAGTGACGCAGCCTGGAAAACAGGGCAGATTCCTCCAGTACGAACCAACACTCCCCTCCACCCTGACCTCTGTCCTTGTCCCAGATGGGCCGCCCTCCTGCTGTCCTCTGCTTCTACTTCTTCCGTCCAATCTGGGCCATCAGGTGGGCGTTGGCAGCTGCCTTGGCTCGTAGGTTCTTGGCCTTGGCAATGTTGAAGAGGATGTTCATGATGTTAGTGGGGACATCGAGGGACAGAGTGAACTTGGTGCGCCTGTCACTCTTGGCCTTGTCCTGGTACAGCCTCCGCTGGAGCTGCGCCTGGGACAGGTATTTGTGCCGGGTGCTTCTAGCCCCACCGCCGCCCCCAGAGCCAGGGAAGGTCCTGTTTTCCTTGTCTTCCTCCTCGTCCTTCTCCTGGTCTTCTCCTGAGAGTGAGTCTTGGCTGGGCAGGGAGGGGAAGCTTCTCTTGCTCAGCAGGGGCGCATCCTCTAGCTGGCTCTTCTTGGCCTCAGACAGGGCTATGTTGAGGCAGCTGAAGATGGACTCGGCTTTGTACAACTTTTGAGAGAGGCCTGTCCTGGGGGCCCCTAGGAGCAGCAACGGTAGCAGCAGGAAGTGGGCTGGTATCAGCATCTCTCCCTGTGGCAGAAAAGAGCAATGTGTGAAGAGGGTGTGAGAGGGGCTCAGGGCTCAGGAGGTCATGGATCAAATCCAGTAGGGCTTTGTTCATGTGCAACTTCACTGGTCGTCAAAGTGTGGTCTCTGAACCAGCAGCATCATGTGGAAATTTGTTAGGAATGCGAAGAATTTTCAGGTCTTGCTCCAGAGCTAGTCAATCAAAAACTCTGGGGCCAGCAATCTGCACTTTCACAAGCCTGATTATGACTGATCCTCGCTTTAAATAATCCAAATGTATGAACTAGCTGCGTAGCACGCAGGGAAGGCAACACAGACTCTGCAATTAGTCAGGCGTAGGCTCAACTTCCAACTTGGTCCTTATTTGCCTGAGGGTGGTGGGTAGATTGGTTAACCTCTGAGAATGTCAATTTCTTCATCTGATAATTGGGGATAATAATAACTACCTCATAAAGGTTAAGTGAAAGATTAAATTAAAATGGAAAAGCTCCTGGTCTAACCAAATACTTAATGAAGACGGTTGGTTCATAACTGTTTATATATAAATCATCTCCAGGTCCTATTAGGATAAGATTCAGTACACACACAACCATCTCAGAAGTGATCTGTCTATATCCATATATCTATAAATATACTATAAATTATATAAATAATAGAATATAAATATAAATTATATAAATTATATCAATATAATATAAATATAGATATACAAATATGCCAGGTAATTGGATCCTGCAGACCAGTATCTTTGTTGTGTTGTGTTTCTGGCTTTTCCTTTTTGTCTATACACCATTTGCTCCATCCTAACCCAGACAGGCTCTCCTTGCCTTGAACTCATTCTAAGTCAGCAGTTCTCAAGCTTTGGAGTATTTAGAATCATGTGACTGGATTGTTCAAACACCAGCTGCTGGGCCCCATCCCAGGCATTTCTGAATCAGTAGGTTTGGGGTGAGGCCTGAGAGTCTGCATTTCTAACACATCCCTAGAAGATGCTGATACTGTGGGTTCATGGACCACACTTTGAGAACCACTTTCTCAGTGTTCCAATCCATCTCTGAGATCCTTAGAACTGTGTGTCCAATTCCCTGAGAACATTTTACAGGTGTGTGTGTTGACTGTGGAAAAGTGGACTTTTTTTTCCTGTCAATATTGTGTCAATAACCAGACTTCCTGCTTTATCATTTACCAAGGAGCTCCTTAGTTGTTCTGCATAAAAGTAGCATGAATTGTGGCTTAGCTTAGAATTAGCTGCCTCACACCTTGGAGGCATCTTAAAGCTGGAAAAACTTTCAAAGGGCTTGTTGAGGCCGAAAAGATTTTAAAAACCAAAAACCAATTGACAAAGAAAGGGTTAACACGGGTGGGGAAGTTGTCTTCTCTGTCACTCTATCCCTTTGTACCCCGCTCCTTTCCTGGACCAGACTCAGCCCTGGCCTCCCACTAACTTGCTCAGCAATTAAATGCTCTGGGTGCCAGTATTTCCATCTGTGAGATCAGGGGATTGAGTTCCAGGCTCTTCCCTCTCTCTCTGTCTATCTCCTTGTTTAGTTTTGTTTAGCATTTGCAGCATAAAAGAACAGAAATGGCCTTTTCTCCTCACTGAAGTCTGATTCCTAAGCAAGTTTCTCCTCTTATGTTCTTTGGATTTTTTTGCCACTACCCTAGTGCAACAACACAAAAGTTTAAGATTTCCCTCCTACCTGCTCTGAAAACAAGTGGTCCCCACCTAGTTAGATTTAAGAGGTAAAGTTCTACATCTTTATTTTTCTCATTTGGATACCTGAAACGGAGCCATTCTTTGGGGTTATTATAAGCAGTGCTTCTCTGAAAATACACACTTATTTCTGAGAGCTGTGACAGCCACGTCACGCCCTAGGATGAGAGGCACTGAGGAACCTGGGCTGGCCTGAAATTCAGAGCACCTGCGAGGGAGAGAGTGCTCGAAGGAAAAAAGTGAAGCGAGAAGGCAAATGCACAACTCTGTGGCTTTGCCCAGTGCCAGCCCCGTTTTCTAGCAGCGAGGAAGGCGGAGCTAGTCCTCATGTTACCCAGCTCGTCTGCAAACACTGATAAGATGTTGAATTAGAAAACACTTTCTAAAACGTAACTGCTGAACCTAGGGGGCATTAAAGCATTTCAAAAGGTATTATAGGAATGAGCTGTGGACTCGTGGAAGCGCTTATGTGTCACATATACACACACAGACTTCCAAGCAATTCACCCTCAAGTGAGCAGAGAGGGTTCACTCATGAAAGACCCTTCCCCCCAAGAGGAAAGAGAGGCCAGGAGAAAGTTGACATGTTACAGATAACACTTGTCATTGACGGCATTCGCATTCATGTTCTTACTTCATTCATTCTCAGAAGAGGGGTGTGCATGTGTGTGTATGGGTGTGTGTTTGCTGGATTGCTATGTTAGAGGAGAACATTGCAGACAGGATTTCTCAGAAGACTTGGACATCAGATGGAGACAGCAAACATCCATCTTTATGGTCCCCCCCTTCACAGGTGGCACCTAATCATTACAGACATCTGTCCCCTCCCTCCAGTGTCCCCAGTATAGCCAGGGGAAAAGGGCTCTAGGCTTTGAGGGCAGAGGACGTGGGCTGGGAAGCTCCCCTACCTTCAAATGCCTTCCATCAACCACTTAACCTCTCAGTTGTCACATCCTAAAAAGGAGACATTACCTGCCTCACAAGTGCATCAAGAGAACGAAAGGAGATGCCCTTGGTAACCAATAAAGGCAAGCATCCTCTGGCTCGGGCAGGCAGCGGGGCACTGTACCCTGAAGTTTCTACCCCCCACCTTCCCCCATCCACCCCATTTGTAAACACGATTTTCATATTCACAGCTAGACTCTGTTCAGAAAAATACATTTGTAAGAACCCATTCTGCCCCAGTCTATTACCTTTTGCAAAGCAGGTCTCTCTACCAATGAAGGGAGGATCATTTTGCGACCCCCCTGAGAAACCTGCCCATGGTCCCTTTAGAGCCAACTTCTTATTTAAAACACAGACCTTGGTGTTCAGCACGGTGCCCCCAGGGGCGTTTGCAACTCTCATCTCTTACCCCGTCCAGTCCCCAGCACCTCCTGCCTAATTTAGGGCAAATCAATTTATCCTTCATAAAGAAGTCCCCAACCAAAACCTTACCCGTGAGTGGACGTCCTTCCAGAGTGGAAAAGCGCAGTGAGATGTGCAGCAGCTTCAGGACCGGGAGGTCTGCCCCAGGACCATCCCCCCGATCTTCAGTCTACGCTGGGGTCGCTGGCTCCTTTTCTCGTATGGTTCGTAAGTGGGCCGTGATATTTCCTCTCTATGGAAACCACTTCACTCCCTCGTGTGTGTGTGTGTGTGTGTGTGTGTGTGTGTATATAAAAGTGACAAGTCACGGGGTGGATTGTAAATCCAGGCGCAGTGTCTACACTGGGATGCAATGCCGTTTAAAATACAACCGAAGCAGCTGTTGGCGTCATGGAGATGACGGGCTGCCGGCATCCTCGACCCCTCCTATCCACCTTCCCTCCCAGCCCTCCCATCACTTCCCCCTGTGCCCTTCCTGCCCTAGCAACTTGATTCACTGATAAAAAGGAAAAACACTCTGTTGAACTGAGAAGCAGCTTCTTTGAAGAGTTTTATTACTCACCTTAGTTCTTATTAACTTCAGCTTTCCCGCATCCCTGTCTCTCTACCCCTCCTTTGGGAAACCTGGCACCAAGACCTGCTTGAAGGTAGAGAAGAAAGGTCCTTTGCTGTCCTGTGATTCTTGTGGCTTCTGCCTTGCAGTGCTCTCTCTGGCTACTTACAAGGCTCTAGATGTTTGCGTTCATCAAGGGGCACGCAGAGGGGGTAGACACCTACCTAGAGCTTTTGGTGGGAAATCACTGGAACTTTGACCCTTTTTATTTATCTATGCATCCAACATCTTTAGAGCACCTGCTGTGTGCCAGGTCTTGCCAGGACCCTCAGGAATTCAAAGTGAATTAAGACCCCTGTTCCTATAAGGCATCAGCAGTTTAGAAAGATATGTAAAAGCAGGATGATTTCTGTGTGGCAAATGCCATAGCATGGAAGGGAGCATCCCTGTCCTGGAGACTCGAGACAGGTAATGTACCAGAGCAGAGCAGAGAGGGACCTGCAGGAGGCAGGTGGTCTGGAGGTAGGGGGGCTGCATGCGGCAGAGGCTGGGCTCACACTGGGAGGTACTATGAGTTGAATTTTACTCTAAATGTAATGGTGTAGGTGTAAGGGGATTTAGGCAGGTGACCCCCTTATTTCACAGCTGAGACTGTGAGAGAAGTGACTTGTGGGGATTACACAGGCGCTTGGTGACTGAGAATCCAGGTCTCAGGTGGGCCCAGATCTCTTTTCACATCCACCTTGAACCTCAGGCTTAACCATCAGGAAGGGCCGTGCAAGACCACCTTCTCTCCAGGTCTCCAGGTCAGACCACGGCTCCCATCCTGGATGGGCACTTTTGGATCTTGAAATTCCTCTATGATGATGAAGAGGTGAGTGGACTTCCGGAATTATCAAAACTCTTCAATGCTCACAGGTATCTGTGTGAAGTGCACGGAAAGCCCTTATCCAGAAGGACCCCAAGCTCTGGCAGCTTCTGCCTTCATTGTGGCTACTTGGGGATTGGACCTCACTCCCGCTCCTTCTTTTGGAGCTGCGTGTCTCTCTGGCCGGCATCCTCCTGAGATTAGTGGCAGCATGAAACTAGGAGATCTAAAGTCATTCGTTCGTATATTCTGGTCTTTGGGAGAAGGTTGTTGTTTTTGTTTGTTTGTTTTTCCCATTTCAGATCCTGAGGCAGTAATGGCATTTGTGGAGGTTGAGGGGTAAAGAGATGGAAATCTGAGTTTCACTCCCTCTTCTACCTTTCTGAGCTCTGACATGCCAGGAGGGCAGTCTTGTGAGGATACCAAACATTGCTCCCCCAGAGCGGGGGTCCTCAGCCTTGGCCCCCCTGATGTTTGGGGCCAGGTGGATGTGGAGGGGCTGTCCTGATGTTTGGCAGCTTCCCTCTAGCTACTTGATGAAGTATCAGCCCTCCCTTGCCCAGCTGTGATGACCAGAAATGTCTCCAGATATGTTCCCTGGTGGCAAAGTTTCTCCCTGTCCCTCTCCCACGCCATGAGAACCACTGCCCTACGGTATGGGGTTTAGAAGGAGAGACAATGGAAGTTGGCTTCTCTTTTTGTGATCTGCCCTGACTCCTCTCAACTTCCTAGAAAACCTCCCCACTTGAGGCTGGAGCTCCATGGCACCAAACCATCTTTGTGTCAGGGGCTGGTGGCTGTCTGCTGAGCCTGCCGGCCCGTGTCCAGACAGAGATGGGCTCCTGCGTTCCCACTGGCCCATCCCAGGTCACCCTTGGGATTGGCTGATGGCTCCCAGGAGCTCTGAGGGTGGAGAGCAGGCAGGCTCCACGGGATGCTCAGAGATGTGGGCAGAGGGGAAGGGTCCTAAAGGTACTTTTCTTAGAGACAAAAACTTCAAGAAGCAGTCTGTTTGCTTTACAGCTTAAAAAGTGCTTCTGGCTGCATCTGAGGGAGGATTGGAGACAGTCTTGGAAAGAAAGAGGATGATTAGTGAGCAAAAATCGCCAGCGTTTTGGTTCATATAAATGATGATTTCCCTTCCCACCCTTCTCTGAAATGCACATGAAGCATGCTGCTATGCTGGCCCATTTCTCTGGCCTTGGTGAGCCATCGGTATTGAAGCTGAATCCAGCCTCTGTACCCTGACACCGAATTAATTCTCAGAGCAGAGTTTTGCGTGAAGTAGAAAAGAATAGTTTTATTGTTTTGCCAGGCAAAGGGGGCCACAGCGGGCTGATGCCTTCAAAACTGTGTGTCCCAACCTGCAGGGGGTAGTGAGGAGTTTTATAGTAATGGTTTAAAGAGGGAGTGATCAGTTTGTGGACATTCTTCTGATTGGTTCTTGGTGAGGTCATCGGGAGTCAGCAGTAGACCTTCTGGTTCCAACCCGTCTGGGGTCTACGTGCTTCTGGGCAGCACACAGTTAACTTCTCCCACCTGGTGGGGGCTTCAGTGTCTGCAAAACAGCTCAAAGGTATTGTTATGTGTATCCCTTGAGGGGGAACCAGGACCCTGCCCCAAGGCTGCACTATTGTTTCTCTTGACTGCTCTTCCCCTGTCTCCGGGCCCCCTCCCTTCCCAGATTAACATCTGTTTGAACCTGTTGGAACTCAGGGAAGGTCAGGGAGGCTGAATGAAGCCCATTTCCTGTTATCAAGAAATGAGGACACAGAAGGGATTTTGTGCCTAGGAGCTCCACAGGGCCCTGCTCGGTATAGGTATCTTCCATGAATTCATCTCTATGAATGAAGGATGTAAATACTCTGTTGAGAGTATGTGGAGGGCCCAGGTGGGGAGAAAATCTGATCAGCTTCCTATATAGATAGAAATGGCTCTTACTTATAAAGCTCATTTCACCAAAGTGCCCAAAGCACTTACACATAATAACATAATTATTTTCTTAACATCTGAGCTAGGCAGTAAAAGAAAAAGATAAGAAAAAGGAATTAGGGAATTGGAAGGACGCTTGATTTATAGCAGAGAGGCTTTACCTTGGTGTCAGGAGAAAGGGTTTTCACTTCTGCCTCAGTTTCTAGCTTGGTGACTGGATTGGGACGGTCACTTACATTCTCTGCTCCTGTTTCATAAAATGTAGATTAGTGTATCTTCCTATTTTTCTAAGGTCAGTGTCAAGATAGTATTTGTAAGAACTTGATAAAGTTTTACATGGACGCAGAGTACTATTCATCCTTATTTTTCAATTCTCCCCTTATTTCCCTTTTACTGATTTTTAGTTTACTTGACTCCTCAGTTTTCGGAGGGTGTGTGTTAATCTCCCATTGTACTTGTGGGTTTGTTGATTTCTTTTTGTAAGTCTGTCCGTTTTTGCTTTATCTATTTGGAGTGTTGGATATATACAGATGGCCCCTTTTATCATTTTACTATAAACACTTTCATGCCAAATAAGGGTTGCCTTAGAGTCTGCTTTGTCTGATACCAAAATTACTATTCCAGTTTTCTGTTGGTTAACATTTGCTTGGTGCATTTTTTCCAGTTTTTTTTCTGTGTCAAAATTCTTTTGTAGATGGCATATACTGAAATTTTAAAAATCCAATCTAGCAATCTCTGTATTAACAAGGCATTTGACACATTTGTACTAATAGTGATCACTGATGTGACACATTTGTACTAATAATGATTACTGATGTATTTGGATTATTTTCTGCTATTTTACAGTGTGCTTTCTATTTGCACTGTTGTTTTTCCTTTGTTTTATTCCTGGTTTTCCTTTTCTGTATTCTTCTAGATTGATTAATTCTTCATTTCATCTTTCCCTCTATTATTTTATAATACAAACATTTAAAGCTACAATTTTTCCTCTAAGCACTGTTTCACTATATCCTGCAACAAATGAACAGGGCCCCCTTTAACCTGCTGAAATTATTCTGGTCTGTTGGGTAGGGGAGACCCTTGCCTTGACTCACATTTTTCCCAACAGGCAGGACTGATTTAATTACTAATATTAGTACTTCTGCAATAATAGCACACCCATTACACTGCATTTACATTCAGTCCTTTCTGATATGGGTTCTCCAATGCTCTCTCCCATGGGCCTATCAGAAATCGGTTTCATTGGACTTTGCATCCACCTTGCAACCAGCAGCAGTGGAAACAGGTGGGTAAAGTTCCAGCCTGTCTCCATGTCCAGGTGCCCTGGCAAATCACAGACATCTTATGATCCTCTCTGATGGACTTTTGGTGGCTGATTGATTCCTAGAGCGAAGCTCCTGGGGGCCGCTGGTAAGAGGCAGCTGCCTCCTCAGGGCCACGTGAAACAGAGCATCAGAGCTCTCTGTCTCCCTTCAGGGAAGGGGGGACGTTGTCTTCTTGGGTAGCCTTGCAGGGCTGTCCCATTGTCGCCTTCCCAAATGTGGGTCTAATCACAGCGCTCTGATTACCTGACGTGTGGACAAGGTGATCAATACCAACAGATCCACTTAGGGGATATGTTTTCTCTAGTGACAAGGTGACCTCTCCACAAAGCAGCAGACTGGGTGTGATCCCAGGCAGGGGGGCCAGGATGGCGAGCTCACCTGTGGTTCTGCACAGGGGCCGAGTCAGTAGTCATGGTGGCCAAGCAGCCCACATTCTTCCAAGGGCAATAAACTCTCCTCTGCCACCCCCAGCCCTAAATGTGTTTTGGAACCTCTGTCTACATACCTGCAGGTTAATCAGGTACTGCACTCAATCAATTCACCAATCAATCAATCAGAAATAAAGCCAGTATGTTCCTATCTGCTGTGAATTTTAATCCGTTTCCCTTGTCAAGCCTAGGCTTTGAAGCTGGCTGTGGTCCATTCCTGCCTGTCTCTGTTTGTCTGTAAGCAGCATGAGACTGAGATTTATGCCAGGAAAGGTACAACTAACACAACATCTGAAGTTTAGTAGAGACTCCACAAGGAAAGCTGATTCTCCTTATTCAGTAGCTGCATATATATATGTATACACACAATTGCAATCAATCACATATACCTGAACAGATATTCTTTAGGTATTTTAAATGCCTTTGTTTCCATGAACTTTTCTAGAATCATAGAGTGTTTGGCCTAAAAGAGAGGCCATGCTGTAGTTCAATCACTTAGCTCAGGTCACACACAGGTTACCCTCATAGCTCAGGCCCCCGACACTAACATTCTTGAAGGTCATCCTCTTTTGCAAAGCTGGATGAGGCTGCATTTCTGACCATGAGGAGGGAACAGGACTTGGCCTTGAGAGTGAGGGATTGTTTCAGACATGGAGCCCATAATTGAAGATCATATTATTGTAATGAAGTTAAAATGAGAAATTATTAGAGATTTATTCAAAAAGACAAGTTGTAGGGAGTCAGACTGCACTGAGATTCCATTTTACCTCTAATAATCAAGGAAAGGTGAAGAATGTATGTGTGGGTCTCCACAGCTCGAGGCTGGGTTAGCAGGGAGTGGTACCTCTATAGTCAGCTTTCGAGAGTGTGAAGTCATACAATTAATTTCCATTATAGAAGCTGAAGGAGTAATTCAAATTTCAAGGAGTACGCTTGTGTGTATATATACGTGTACAAGACAGGGAAAGTAAGGGGAGAAAAAACAATGGATAAATCTGCAATTTTGGCCAGTAATTGTTAGGAGGTTAGGGAGAGAAGCTGCTATAAGCAGGTTCACCCCATGATGCCAGATCACTGGCCAAATGGGCAGGGTCCTCCACTGCTGATGCTCTCTCTTGTTTTGTTCTGCAAGTCAAAAAATAAACACCACTTTGCCAGTTCTGCCTCCACCCAACAATGCCCCAGATTCCTTACTCCAAGTAAAAGGAAGATCATGAGTAGGATGAAAGGCAGCTGTCTTGATAAAGCTTTCCCCCTTGATTCTACTATTGTAGAAACATTCAATAAATTCAATCATCCCTCCAAATCAGGTTCATCAGAAACCTACTAAGGACAAGGAACATAAGTGCTAAGTACTTAGTACTAAGTATTATAGTAAGTACTAAGTACTACAGGAGCCTGCTGCTCAAAGTGTGGTCCATGGACCCCAAGGCTCAACATCCCTGGGAGCTTGTTAGAGATGCAGAATTTCAGATCTCATCCCAGACCTAATGAATCAAACTCTTCCTTTTAATAAGAGCCTCAGGGGAGAAGAGCAGCTATGGGAAGCACTAACAAATGGCTTTATTTTAATTAATTAATTAATTAGACTTTGCGGGGCTGCTTGCGGGACCACCAGGGAATTCCCACAAAAGGCTTTATTACAGGAATATTTTTGTAGGCATGTTTGAGGAATCAGGTGATTGAATGAGAAGAGAGCCTTGCAAGAAGATTAGAAATGATCAGCTTTTTAATCCTTTGTGGAACACAGCTTGACTTTACCCCAGGGAAAGCCGAGGGGAATAGTGTCACTTTGCTCCCATTAGGGTCTGTAGCTTTGGGAAGGACACCATGTTACCGTGGTGGGGGGCTGGAAGTGGATGAAATTAAAAGTACTGTTCAGTAAGACACCCCAGAAATAGCTCATTGGGCCTTGGGGGCAGTGTGGACAGTAGGTTCCATGTTATCAGACCAGGGCATGAGAAATTGGACTTGTAACCTGAGGAAACGTGGGTACATGTATTTGTAGCCATAGCATAGATGTTATTTTTAAATTTATTATTATTATTTTGTGGTACGCGGGCCTCTCACTGTTATGGCCTCTCCCGTTGTGGAGCACAGGCTCCGGACGCGCAGGCTCAGTGGCCACGGCTCACGGGCCCAGCCACTCCGCGGCACGTGGGATCTTCCCGGACCGGGGCATGAACCCGCGTCCCCTGCATCGGCAGGCGGACTCTCAGCCACTGCACCACCGGGGAAGCCCCACAGATGTTATTTTATATTCTTCCCTTTCTCCCCCTCCCACTGCATTTTTTAACATCTAAAAATCTGCTTCTCTTTCTGCTCATCTGAGACTTACTTTCCCACCCACTCTGTGTCACGGGGACAATAACATCCCTACCCTCGATCTCACACTCTGGGTACCAGGTGGATGGCTCTCGGGGTTGCTCCAGTTCCCCTGTGGGAAAGGGAGGTCTGAACAGTCATCTTGGTGAGCAGCAGGTACCCGCTCAGTTCCCAGGGTTTCCAGAAACTATCGCTAACGTTGTACCGTACAGAAGGCAGAGAAGCCTGGGTTGAGCTTGAGCTGCTAACGAGAACATCACTGCTCTGTGGAGTATCCCTGCGGCAGCTCAGAGGTGAAAATGAGATCGTCCCAAACAATAACCTGTTGTTCATTCCAGCCGGCTAGTCCTTCTCTCCTAGGCTTATTTTCAAACATCCAAACTTTGTTATTGAAGAGATGGCTGGCTTCTCAGCGCTCTGCCGTGATGGTAACTCCACTATCCCCATTGTAAAACAAGGGAGTTGCCCAAATAACCCTCTGTGCACTCTTTTTTGACCCCAACTTTTTTTCAAAAATTTTCTAGAAACGTAGAAATAACAGTGTGATGAACACAAGTATACCCTTTATCTAAATCAACCAATTGTCAACATTGTGATTGTATGTGTGTGTGTGTCTGTGTGTCTTGTGTATGAAGAATCCAGGCCAGGTATCTTGTGGAATGCCCCACATTCTGGATTTGTCTGTTTCCTCATATTTAGATTCAGGTTAAACATTTTGGGCAAGAATATCACGTTGACGATGTTGTGTACTTTTTATTGCATCATATCAAGAAGTGTGTGTTACTGGTAGTGTTAATTTTGATCATGTAGTTAAGATGGTTTTCCTAGATCTCTCCTTTGGAGTCAATAGATAATGTGTTGATGTTTTGAGAGCATGTGAATATCTTTTTCCCCCCAGACCCTTTCACCCAATGGTTTTTAGCATTTATTGACATTTGATTGAATAAATTATAACATTGGGGGTTGCAAACATTAACTTTCTAATTCCATAATCCTTCACATTTCTTGGCTAACATTCTTCTGCAGAGAAGAAATTCTCACCCCCAACTTTCCCCTTTCTTTCTCTCCCTCTCTTTTTCTGTTTTGTTTCTGAATATCACCACAGACACAGATTCTTTGTTTAAAACACTTCCATGTGTTAAAATCCATCACTATAATTTTAAAAAATTCTCAAATTAGTCAAAATTTGTCCCATGGTTGGCCTTCAAGCTCCTATGTCCTTTGACATGTCCCTATTAGTTTTAAATATATATATATCCTTACTTTCTGATAAAGCAAGATGTTCTAGGCTTACCTTGTAATTTCACTATCCAGCTGTCTGGGATCAAACACTGCTCCAAAGAACCCCGGTTCTTTTTAGTGGGAAGCGTATATAGAAACGGTATTTAGTAGGGATGCTTCTTGCTGCTAGGGTATCATTGTTTCTAGGCCCTTTCTATAGGCAGAGCTAGGAAATGTATTTTAAGAAATAATGAGGCCTTCCCAAGTTGATCTATGGATTCAGTGCCATCCCAATCAAAATCCAAACAAAGCATTCTGTAGACATTAGAAAGCTGATAATAGAAATTTTGATAAATGATGTGTACCAAGAATACATAAACAGCACCTATGACTCAATAATAAAGACAACACCCAATAAAAATTGGCAAAAGCTTGAACAGACATTTCACAAAACAAGATCTCAAAAGGGTAATGTGCAGATGGCAACATCGTTAGCAATATCAATCATCAGAAAAATGGAAATTAACATCGAATTGAGAAACTTCCAGCTTCTGCTTAGGATATAGGAATTTAATCTAAGAAAAAACAAGTACCCCTATCTTACTTTGGGCTGCTATAACAGGATACCACAGGATGGATGGCTTATAAACAACTAACATTTATTTTTCACAGTTCTGGAGTCTGGGAAATTCAAGATCAAGGTGCCAACATAGTCACGCTCTCATGAGGGGCCTCCTTCTGGTTCATCGCTGGCACCTTTGTCCTCCCACAGTGGAAGGGGCCAAGGAGACCTCTGGAGTCTCTTTGTACGGGCACTAATCCCATCATGGGGCTCCACCCTCATGACTGAGGCACTTACCAAAGGCCCTACCTGCTAGCGCCATGAACTTTGGGGGTTAGGATTTCAACATATGAATTTTCAGGGGACACAAACATTCAGACCATAGCAACCTCCAAGGAGAGATGATTGTAAGTTCTCCTCAAACCTCATTGGGTGGTCATGAGAAAGATTGGACAGAGTGAGACATGAAGAAAGCCTGTCTCATGGTGTAGACTTAGAAGAAGCCACCTTGGGAAAGATACAAAGTGCTGTCCAGATGCTTTGGTCCATCTCACCCACAGAACAAAAGCTCTCTACTCACAGGAGAAGGGAATATATGCTGGGCCCAGATCACTGGAAGCCCCCTACCAGTAGGGGGGAGGCAGGATCATTGAGCAACCCCATCCCTGACATCCAGGCAAAATTCTATTTGAAGGTAGAATATAACTAACTAAATCGTATATTGTAAAATCTAGGGTAACCACCAAAAACATTTTTTAAAAGGATAATTAATAAGGTAAGAGTGGAGATAAAATAAGAACATAAAAAATAGTCAATTCAAAAGAAGGCAGAAAAATAGTTTAAAAGAAATGAGGAACAGATGGAAAAAATAGAAAATGGCTAGCAAAAATTAGATTTTAGTCTGACAATATCAATAATTATGTTACATATGATCAATATAAACACATCATTTGAAGAGTTTGTCAGGTATGATAAAAAAGCAAGACTCAACTACATTCTGTCTGAAAAGTACCTAGCTTAAATGTAAAGGCATGGATAAAAGAAAAGGATGAAAGAGATCAACTATGCAAACACTAATGAAAAGAAAGTGGGAGTAGATAGATTAATATCAGAGAAAGCAGACTTAGAAGAAGAAATATTACCACAGATAAAGAAAGAGGTTACATAATGGTAAAGGATTCAAACCACCAGGAAGCTAGAATAATCCTAAATGTGCGTGCGTCTAACGACAGAGCTTCAAAATATATGTAGCAAAACTGATAGGATTAAAAGGCAAAATACTAAATCTACAATTACAGTTGGAGATTTTAAGCCTTAGGTCAGTAATTGATAGAATAAGTAAAGAGGAAACTCAGTACGAATTGGTGACTTGAATAATGGTCTCAACCCATTTGACCTAATTCACACTTAATAAACATTCTACTTAACAGCAGAATACATATTCATTAAAACTGTACATGACTGAGTCACCAAATACACCATATTCTGGGTCATAAAATAAGCCCTAATAAATTTAAAAAAGGAAATATTACAAAGTATGTTATTAGACTATAAAATAATTAAACTGGAAATTAATAACACAGATATCTGGAAAAATCCCCCAACTTTTGGAAATTGAACAAAAACAATTCTAAATAGTCCATTGATCAAAGAGGAAGCCCCAAGGAAAATAAAAAATATTTATAATTAAATGAAAACAAAAAAAACAATGTATTAAGAATTGTGGCATGTATTTAAAGCAGTGCATAGAGGAATTAAATGTTTATATTGGAAAAGGAGAAAGGTCTCAAATCAAAGATCTAAACTTTCTCCTAGAAAACGAAAAGCAAATTAGGTCCAAGGCAAGGAACTTAAGCAGTAAAGATACGAGTATATATAAATGAAGTTGAGACTAGAAAAAGAGAGAAACAATGAAAATAAAAGCTGGTATTTTAGGCACAGCCAAATAAATAAATAAATAAATAATTTTTTTTTAAGCTGATTTTTTTTTTGATTATTTATTTATTTTTGGCTGCATTGGGTCCTGGTTGCTGTGCGTGGGCTTTCTCTAGTTGCAGTGAGGGGGCTTCTCATCGTGGTGGTTTCTCTTGTTTCGGAGCATGGGCTCTAGGCACGCAGGCTTCAGTAGTTGTGGCATGTGGGCTCAGTAGTTGTGGCTCACAGGCTTTAGAGCACAGGCTCAGTCATTGTGGCGCATGGGCTTAGTTGCTCCGCAGCATGAGGGATCTTCCTGGACCAGGGCTCGAACCCGTATCCCCTGCATTGGCAGGTGGATTCTTTTTTTTTTGCGATACGCGGGCCTCTCACTACTATGGCCTCTCCCGTTGCGGAGCACAGGTTCCTGACGCACAAGCTCAGCGGCCATGGCTCACGGGCCTAGCCGCTCCGCAGCATGTGGGATCTTCCCGGACAGGGGCACGAATCCATGTCCCCTGCATAGGCAGGCGGACTCTCAACCACTGCGCCACCAGGGAAGCCCTGGCAGGTGGATTCTTAACCACTGCACCACCAGGGAAGTCCCCAAAGCTGGTATTTTTAAAGATCAACACAACTGATAAACCTCTAGCTAGACTGACCATGAAAAAAGAGAGAAGACCCAAATTACTGATATCAGGAATCCAAGAGGGACATCATTACTGACCTTTCAGGATAGTAATGAATATTACAAACAGCTCTATGCCCATAAATTCAATGACTTAGAGAAAATGGAAAAAGGTCTTCTGTGTTCTTTACAGCTCTCAGTCACAATGCATAGTTCTTTGCTGAGTGCTAGGGCAGTCATCTGGTTCCTTTGCCTCTTCCTTCATTCTGACTAATTGTCAATTAAAGCTTTGCATTCACTTGATTCTTTGGCTGTCACATGTCTCTGATACCCTAACCTTTGCTAACACCCCTCCACTGAGTGTAATCTGAAGAGAATTAGATGTAAATTAGGAGAAATCTGTCCAGAAATGAATTTTCTTCAGAAATATTTGCAAAGGGGGCATAGGTGGGAGCAACACTTAAACATCAGTAATAAATATGTTTCAGTTTTCAACAAAGGAAGTGCTTCAGAGATGCCCTGCTTTGCCATTTCAAAATTATAGGACTAGTTAATTGTCCCATTTGGAAGAGGAACATGTTGGGTTTGTAAAAATAGATTTTACATGATACAGGAAATCTGAATTTTTGGTAAAGTCATTTGTTCACTTAAATATTTATTGAATGCCTAAGGATGTGAGGGACAGTCTTGACTTTGGGAGATTAAAGATGCAGCAGGACAGTCATGATTCTTGCCTTCAAAGCAGCATCTCTCAGAACAAATGAGGAACTCATTTCCTGTTGAGAAGGGATAATTCCTGTTCATCCTTTACTTCAAGGATTAAGTGTTAGGTTAGATGTCTAAGAACTGCCAGATCAAAGGATCTGAACTTTTATAATTTTAAAAGATACGGTAATATTTGAAAAATATTGCCAATTGTCCTCTATAGTGACTGTAGCAATTTGCAGTCTTAATAGCAACATATGAGAATGCGAGTTAAGGTCTCTTGAATCTGAACCACCTGCCAGGTGGGCTGAAGTGGGCTGAGGGCGGATAAAGAGGCAGTGGCTGCACAGTGGGATTAACCCACTACTACAAGAGGGGAAGACCAGGGTGCTGTGAGGACATCCCAAGGAGACCCTCGTCCAGTCTTGGGGTCCACCAAAAGATTCTTAGATGTCAAAGCTCACATTTAGGGGCTTCCCTGGTGGCGCAGTGGTTGAGAATCCGCCTGCCGATGCAGGGGTCAAGGGTTCGTGCCCCGGTCCGGGAAGATCCCACATGCCGTGGAGCGGCTGGGCCCGTGAGCCATGGCCGCTGAGCCTGCGCCTCCGGAGCCTGTGCTCCGCAATGGGAGAGGCCGCAACAGTGAGAGGCCTGCGTACCACAAAAAAAAAAAAAAAAAAAAAAAAGCTCACATTTAGTATGAGAGTTGAAGGATGAATAGGAATCACCCATTTCCAACAGGAAATAAGTTCCCCGTTTACTCTGAGAGAAGTTGCTGTCTTGTTCAATCTCTAATGTATCTTCCTCCAAATCCCAGATGAAGATAAGATTTCCTGTCTGTCTGCATACATGGGGTGGGGGTTGTTTTCTTCCCCTCATCCTTGATCATGCACCTAAAAAGAAAGCACTTTTAACAAATACATTCTTTATGATTGAGTTTCCTTCAAGCAAAGACCTTTGATGGATTGTTTAATACTACCCAACAGTGGGAATGTAAATTGATACAGCCACTATGGAGAACAGTATGGAGGTTCCTCAGAAAACTAAAAATAGAATTATCATATGATCCAGCAATCCCACTCCTGGGAATATACCCAGACAAAACTATAATTCAAAAAAATACATGCGCCCCTATGTTCAAAGCAGCACTGTTCACAATAGCTAAAACATGGAAACAACCTAAAGGTCCATCAACAGATGAATGGTAGAGAAGATGTGGTACATATATACAATGGAATACTACTCAGCCATAAAAAAGAACAAAATAATGCCATTTGCAGCAACATGGATGCAACTAGAGATTATCATACTAAGTGAAGTAAGTCAGAAAGATAAAGACAAATACCATTTAATATCACTTATATGTGGAATCTAAAACATGGCACAAATGAACCTATCTTCAAAACAGAAACAGACTCATAGACATAAGAACAGACTTGTGGTTGTCAGGTGGGAGGGGGGGAGGGAGAGGGATGGACTGGGAGTTTGAGACTAGCAGATGCAAACTATTTCATTTAGAATGGATAAACAACAAGGTCCTAATGTATAGCACAGGGAACCGTATTCAATATCCTGTGATAAAATATAATGGAAAAGAATATAAAAAAAGAATGTATATAGGTGTATAACTGAGTCACTTTGCTGTACAGCAGAGCTTGGCACTACTTTGTAAATCAACTATACTTCAATACAAAATTAGAATTGCTGTTTCAATTGGGATGCTGGTGTTTCCAATTCAATGAATGTTTTTTGAGGACATACCACATGAGAGGTTCTGCAAGGGACACAAAGATGAACAGGGTTGGCACCTGTCCTCAAGGGCTTACAGTGTGTGTGTGTGTGTGTGTGCATGTGTGTGTGTGTGTGTGTGTGTGTGTGTGTGTGATTACAGACAAAAAATAGCTACCAGAAAAGCTATTGTAAATTGAGTACTTCCTATAAGCCACGCACTACTCCAAGTTATTTTTAATCTCATTTAATCCTCTCAACAATGTGTAAGGTAGGTATTATTCTCGATTTACAGTTAAGTGACTTTCCCTGGGTCATGAAGCTAATAAGAGAAGGATCACAAGAGAATTCCAAACAAAGTGATACTGGGGCTCAGAGGACGAAAGATCACATTCGAATAAGAGGATATCCAAAGCTTCATCCTGGAGGGGGTTTATGCAAGGCCTGGACATTGGGGAAGAATTTTGAAAGACAAAGACTGTAGGTGTGGGGTGTGGGATGCATTCTCGGTGGAGGGAATATATGAGCAAAAGCTGAGGGTGTTCATGGAACAGCATGGCTGGTGGGTTGTGAGGTGTTGGGGTGCAGTGAGAGATGAGGATGGAAAGATGGGACCTTTGTTGGGAATGGCGGCTGCAATGTAGGGAACATTAATGACCAAGTAGCAGACTTTGTGATGTGGTCTTAGCTGTGCTTTGAGGAGGACCCTGCTAGGATTAATACTGGAGACCAGGAATGTAGGAAGCAGTGAGACCTGTGAGGAGTGCGCCCCAAGAATTTCATTAAAGGTAATGAGAGTCTTAACCAGGGCAGTGGCTTTGGGAGTGGACGGAATTATGATTTTTAAGGTGAGCATCATGTGGGTTATTTGGTTTTAGGACTCCCAAGGAAGAAACTGTGACTATTTCCAGCAAGTAAACCCTGACTATAAATCCTTTGATGGATAATATGGTTCTACTAATTCATCTAGAAATTATATATGCTAATACTTCCCAAGGAACGTTGCTTCCAAATAGCTCCAGTAGCCACCTGCTGATGCTTAAGGCAAAGCACAGATGGTAACATCAGCCCCCAGCCCTTAGTCTCATGTGACAGGCCAGTAGCTCAGCCCCTTGCTCACAGGCTGCAGCGGGCAGACCAGGGCCGATGCTGTACCTCCAGGTGCCGATGTCACTCAAGGAATTAATCACAGGGGGGGCCATGCCAGGTCATACAGGGGTCCTTCTTTTGAGAGGTCAACTAAACGTGGTGGAAAAGTAACTTCCTCTACAAAAGTTTTCTGGAGGTTCGTCTTTTCCATCTTGATGCCCTCATATCACCTTGTACATACTCTCATGAGACCACTTATCACGTTTCACTGTTATTATCTCTTTACCCAGCTCACTCCTCTATTATCTTGTGAGTTTCCCAAGGGCAGGGACTGTGCCCTATTTACCCCAGGACATTTATCCCAAAGCCCAGCGGTAAGGAGGTGAAGCGCTCAATGAGTGTTGACTGGATGAGGATGAGTGAATGTTAGAAGCAGCACAACATCTTTGGGAACCAACTTTGATCACAGAGACCAGGATCAGAGTGAGAGAAGCCTTGTGGAGGAGGGCAGACAGTGGGGGGAAAGCATCAAGACCCCAAGCGCGTTGAGCCCATCCTCTCCTTCCTGTCGCCTAGAGCTTCTCCTATCCACCAGTCTTCTGTTCAAACCTTGGAGGGTTTTCAGTTTGGTTTTTATCACAGAGATCATTTCCCTTTCAAAACTGGAGGGGTTTGGCAGGTTGAACATGAAAACTATGCTTTTCATTGTGTTACAGCCAAACTCCTCCAGCCATAGTGGAAGGAAGCTTTTGACCTTCTTGGTGTGAAAATGAGGAAGGAGGTGAGTACTGGAGTGAGGACAGCAACAAGTAAAATCGGTGGGGTGCCCACCTTTCAATCTGGGAGGAGATATTGGGCAGAATTCATCTGACCAAATTTTGTTCTTGGGAGCAGGTAAAGTTTTGTTATCCTTATTTTACTGAAGATGTAATTGGACCCAAGGTTAAGAGGCTAAATTCTTTGCCCAACAGCTAGTAAGAACGCAGATCTTATGACGTCTAAGGCTAGACTCTTTTCTCAAACTCTCTGAAGATACTTGAGCAATAAAGTAAAGAGATCACTTGAGCTTCCTTCAAGGAGTGAGTCAACTTCCCAGCTCTTTCACATTGACATAAGTGCCTTTCTTTTCTGGGCTCTGGAATAATCAGAAGTCATCTTAGATGAAGACACATCAGGTAGTTAGGGTTAAGGGAAGGGGGTATGGACCCCTCCACCCCCAGGGTAAAGCAACTTCCTGCTATCCCATCACCCTTCCATAGGAAGGCATTATATAGAACAGTGCTCTAGAGAAATGACATCCTTTCCTGAAAGTTCAATATCTTTTAACTTTGCTAAATACTCACTAATTCTATTTCCTTTTGTTACAAACTCCATCGCAAACTCATTAGTAGCTTATTAGCCAGGACTGTTGGAGCTGGACTGATGCTAGTTAAGGAAAATTTGTTTGTGGAAGTTCAATCAGTGCTGGAAGTGACCCTTGTCTGGGCTAACGAGAGCTTGATAAATGTCACAGCACCAGTGACAAATGTCGGCAATCAGAGGCAATAAAACCATTAATGAATTTCAATAATTCTGTCAAAAAAGGTCACATATTAGTCAGGGCTGTGATGAGCAGAAAGAGAATGTAGGAGTCAGAGAGTAATCGCATCAGCAATTCAATAAATTTGCCAGGTTTTGGAAAGGAAACAAACAGATCTTTTTTTTGCAAATTTTTAAAGTTAATTTTATTTATTTTTTTATACAGCAGGTTCTTATTAGTTACCCATTTTATACATATTGGTGTATACATGTCAATCCCAATCTCCCAATTCATCACACCACCACCCCCGTGGCCACTTTCCTCCCTTGGTGTCCATACGTTTGTTCTCCACATCTGTGTCTCCATTTCTGCCCTGCAAACTGGTTCAATCGGTACCATTTTTCTAGGTTCCACATATAGGCATTAATATACGATATTTGTTTTTCTCTTTCTCACTTCACTCTGTATGACAGTCTCTAGATCCATCCACGTCTCTGCAAATGACTCAATTTCATTCCTTTTTATGGCGGAAACAAACTGATCTTGAAGCCCAAACTTCAGGGCACTGGTAAGTATATTAAAGGAATCCTGATGTTAAATGTTAAAGAAGTATTGATATGTTAATTCTCGATAACATTATAGTCTTGGGTTCCTTACTGATATGACAGAAATGATTGGTAAGTTTGGATTCGCAGTGAAAGGGAAGACAAAGAATGCTTTCCACTCGTAAAGCTCTTAATTCTGTTCTTAACCATTGCCCTTCTTATGTGATTCCCAGGCATTTCAGTCTAGGGCGGTTTAGTGTGTTACTTAGAGGCACAATGGATGGACGACTAGGTGACCGGACTGTGCCATCTTTGAAGGCCCCATCTAGCCTCCAGTTTGGATGCTATAAAATTAGATCCAAGAACCTATAGAATGAGTGGACTTTGTCTTTGGCTCAATGAGACTCCAAATAATTTAATACAAGTAATAAGGAGAAGCCTACAGTCAGACACCCTACTTTATAAATACCTGCCCTTCCATCTTACCTGAAGAGGCCATACCTTCTCTTTAGGCTGACTGGTACCTTTGGAAAACTTCAAAGGCAGAATTTGTGAGACTCAGGCATTAAAATACATACATTTGATATAAATTTACATACAGTAGAATTGACGCGCGTGTATGTGTGTGTATATGTGTGAGAGATGTTTCAGCTCTGCTCGCCAAATAGAAAAAATTTCCATCATATTTTACAGAACAACAGACACTTGAAGGCAACCTATAGGAAAAAATTACTGCCAGAAAAAACTTGCATGCCTGGTGAAGAGTATCACCCAAGCCCAGGGCAAAAGCCTCTGCTGGATAATAAACATGATAGATAATCTGTCTCTATGTGCTCTTTGTCCTAAATGGGAGAAGGAACAAGCATTTTGCATGTAATTTTGAGATCTATTTATTCTTGTATATGACGTATGTTCTGGTTTTTGTTTTTTTTTTTTTGCGGTACGCGGGCCTCTCACTGCCGCTGCCTCTCCCCGTTGCGGAGCACAGGCTCCGGACGCGCAGGCTCAGCGGCCATGGCTCACGGGCCCAGCCGCTCCGCGGCACGTGGGATCTTCCCGGACCGGGGCTCGAACCCGTGTCCCCTGAATCGGCAGGCCGACTCTCAACCACTGCGCCACCAGGGAAGCCCCGTACGTTCTTAAGAATGTTTTGTCAGCTCAATTTCCTCCGGTGCTGATGACTCCCACATTTATATATTTATATCTTCGGGTGCTACCTGTCTTCTAATTCAATTGTATACAGTCCTTTTCAGTGTTTTTTCTGCATCTCACATTTCACATGTACAAAACTGAGCTCTGATTTGTAAACCGCCCCCCTCCCCCAGCCCCAAATCAAACCTTCTCCCTGCAGCCTTCCCTGTCTGGATTAATGGCAATTTTATTTACTCAGTAGCTTAGGACAAAACTTTTGGCATCATACCTGACTACTCTATTTCTCTCAGAGTTCGTTGCAGCGAAAATAGAAATGAAGTTTTCCCTCTCCTGGGAACAAGGAAAATAAAGGGAACAGTGAACAGGCCAGAGAAGAAACATAAACTGGCCTGAGTTAATCAATCCTAGTTTTATTTGGACTGTTACTAATCTGTAATGTCTGTAACTAGATTTACCCTTCACGAAGCTAACCTGTCATTCCTAATCCTGTGTAATTTAGGTAATTTACTTCCTGCACCTGGTATTTACTCTTTACTCTCCCTATAATTTCTTGTAGCAAATCTCCCTTTGTAGCTGTATTTCAGAAAGGAGGTTGCAGATCGATAACCCAGATACTAACGGACCCAATTACCGGGCTGCCAGACCCAGTTACCGGGTTGCCGGACTCCAGTGGTGACTGTTTTGAAATAATGCAAGAAGAAGAATGCAAGACCTTCACCATTTTGATCCTTACCACTCACTTTGGACTGCGAGCTTCCTTATAAGAATCCCTGTAATTCCCCAGGTAGGGGGGGCACAGTTCTTGAGGTGCTAGCCTACTGTGTCTTCCCTTTGCCTGGCAAAGAAAATAAAAAGCCTCTCTATTTCTTATCTTCCAAATCTCTGTCTTGGCAGTATGCACAGGGAGCCAAGATTTGGCAACAGTATCACATCTGAGCTGTCAGCAAATCCTATAGACTTGGTCTTCAAAATACATTTGGAATTAAAAAAAAACTATCAACATACTTCATCACATGCACAGATTAAAGAAAAAAGATATGATTATCTCAATAGCTACAGGAAAAGCACTTAATAATACTTAACATATTTTTTGATTTAAAAAAACCTCTTCGTTAAATTAAAAATAGAAAGGAATTTCTTTAACTGGATAAAGGGTATTAAAATCTACAAGTATCAGGGCTTCCCTGGTGGTGCAGTGGTTGGGAGTCCACCTGCCGATGCAGGGGACACGGGTTCGTGCCCCGGTCCAGGAAGATCCCACGTGCTGCGGAGCGGCTGGGCCCGTGGGCCATGGCCGCTGAGCCTGTGCGTCCGGAGCCTGTGCTCTGCAACGGGAGAGGCCACAGCACTGAGAGGCCCGAGTACCACACACACACAAAAAAATCTACAAGTATCATCAACCTAAATGGAGAAATATTTGAAACATTCTCTTTAAAATCAGGGGCAGGGCCTGGGATTAGTATGACCTCCCCAGAGCCTAGCCCCAGGGTGGACATAAACACAGCAGGTCTTCAATGAATAGCTGGCAAATAAATGAACCAATGAATTAGATTGGTTTTAGTGGTTCAAAGCATAACATTTTAAAAAAAAATTTATTTATTTTATTTAGGCTGTATTGGGTCTTTTTTGCTACATGCGGGCTTTCTCTAGTTGTGGTGAGGGGGGCTAGTCTTTGTTGTGGTGCATGGGCATCTCATTGCCGTGGCTTCTTTTGTTGCAGAGCACGGGCTCTAGGCACGCATGCTTCGGTAGTTGTGGCGCATGGGCTTAGTTGCTCCGCGGCATGTGGGATCTTCCTGGCCCAGGGCTTGAACCCGTGTTCCCTGCGTTGGCAGGCGGATTCTTAACCACTGCGCCACCAGGGAAGCCCTGCACTAGTTTTATTCTCCTCGATTTTAAGACTTTTAACTCCTCCAATTTCAGCCACTTTGAGAGCAAATGTTGTGAGTTATATATTTCTGTACCCTGATTGTTTCTGTCAGTAGTACTGGGCCCACTTTTGAAAGTAAATACTTTCTGATCCTCAGTAAATGGTTTTTACTTATAAGCTATTTCTTCAAATAGTCGTTTGAGTTATTCTTTCGAAACCTTGTAATAGGCTCCTTTTCTATTATTATTAGCAGATAGTAGGGAAGGGAGTGAGACTTTGGGGGTGTGTGGCTTAACTGCTCCCAAGGGGATGAAATGCACAGAAGTTGGTAATAAAAACAGAAAAATGTCAAGGACCATATAAATGGGAGGAAATTTATTCAAACATTGGACATATTGTTGAATATTAGCAGTTACTGACTGCACAAATAGTGTTATGTAACACCCAAAAAACTCAGTTGGCTTAAAATCATAACCATAGTCAGCTCACAATGCTGTGGATCAGCCCTTCAGGCTGGTGGGTCTTCTGGCCCCGACTGGGCTCAGGTACAGGTCTGGAGGTCAGCTGACTGTTGTCTGGGCCACTTAGCTCACAGCTACACATCTCTCCTAACTTTCCAGTATATCCTCACGTGAGAGCCTATCCGAGCCGTGGAGTTTGGCCAAAATGCGGATGGAAGTGGCCAGAGGGAGGTGGAGACAGCACCTGAGGTGTATAAAGGAAAGACCTCAGAGGGTCCCATGGGCATCAGAGTGTTCAGAATCTCACAGGTTAGCTACAGTTGGAGGAATTGGGAGGTGGGAAAAACTGGGGTTCAACAGTCAAACTGTAACAGGGAAGAGCCAACTCTGACTCCATGTTGGATCTGTTCCTTTTACTTTAACCTTTGCTTGCCAGTTGCTTCTGTTCACTAAAAGGATACTGTCTATACGCAATGGCCTGCCTCAGGGAAGCCTGCCCCTCTGCCTGAATGTTAAACCAAAGTGCCTTCGTTCAGGGAAGCATCCGGGAATGGCTGCAGGAAAGAAGAAATGAACACATCCCCTCCCCGAGGCTGGCCATTCCAGGGGATATTTACAAAACTCATGACCTTTTTACTTTACTTCCTCATCTCCTGCCCCTCTCTGTGCTATAAAAGAAACTGGCATCCCAACCCCCATTAGATGGTTTTCTGGAGACATTAATCTGCCGCTTTCCGAATAAAGTCGTATTCTTTCCCTCAACACTTCGTCTCCGATTCATTGGCCTGTAGTGAAGCTTGGACTTGGTAACAAAACTGGGAAGATATCAGCGTCAGGGAGAGGAGAAGAGGGTGATGGGGAGGGGGGTGGGGGCTGAAACCTCGGCCAGAGGAGCTGGGAGATGTGCTGGAGCTGATGGGGCTCGGGGAGAAGGGGGGCCGCTGCACACAGGGAGCTGAGAGGCTGTGCTCACTGAAAATCCATCCATCTCAGCGTCGTCATGGGTCTGGGGAAAGCAATCATCAAGCTCCCGGTGGGGCTGTGGTGTCGAAGCAAGGCAGGAAGGAAGACAGGTCCTGACATAGGTCTCGTTCTCCATCTGGGATGACTGGACAGACTTACATTTCAGGTTTCCTCTACTCCCTACCTTCTCTCCTGTCAGACAAAGGCCTCGACTGTATTAAGCCCAGCGCCATGACTGATCTGTGTTCTCTGCATTTGGAAATCAAATCAGAGTTCAATCTAATCACTGAGGAATCAGTCATGGGCTGTGCTGGGCCAGCTCCATCACTTTCAGTGGGGGAAGGGGGTGGTACTGACTTCATGCACCCGGAAAAGGGACAACACCTCCGTTGGAAGGATTTATAAGAGATTAAAAGAGAGTGAGGCTGCAGTCCTGGGACGACGTCTTCCCACCCACACGAGGTTCACAAGCAATGCTGTGTTCAGTCCCTGTGAGGACCCGTGTCTCTGTTCTGTGTCCTCATCATAGGAGACCCAAGAGCAGGCAGGGTACACTGCTAGCATAACTTTAGGAGCAGAGCTCAAAATTATCCCTCCCATGGATGATCACGGTGTCCGGAATCAAACCATTACAGATTTCCTGCTCTGAGGCTTGAAGCTTGACAGTCTTAAGGAAACCCAGACGTAGATGCAAATGCTGTGAAAAGAGTATTTCCTCCAAATGTCACCTGTGGGGAGCGGGATGGGGGACGCTTTGTGATGGGACAAAGCCTTTTTGGGAGAAGGAAGAGGAGCTAAAAGTCAACTCAGGACGAACCAGATCAGCTTCACAACCTTGTCCAGGGGTAGCTCTAATTCCAAACACTGCCGGGATGATTTTCTTCTAAAGTTGGTGTTTTGGACAATAAGAAGAGTAAGCTGCTAGGCTGTTGGAGTCTCTGGTCTATGGAAGCTCACACGCTAAGACTTAGAAGAAATTCCCTTCTTTGCTAATTCTGAATGTCTTTCTTCATGATTTTCTTTCCACTCTATTAAAAATATGTAAGCTTCATGCAGTAGAAGTCATGGCTGTCTTATTGGCACCGTAACCCTGGCACAGACACCCAGTAAATATGTGAGCAAGATGTGTGAACCGTCGTGTTTTTCAACCTGTAACAGCTCCAAGGGAAACAAGTTCCAGAGATTGGCTGCCCACCATGTAAAGTAACACTTTCTTTGCTTTGTTCTTAAAACCGAAATTGCTATTTCAGGTTCAGAAGAATAGGTGGTCAGATTGTAAGTGGTTTTCAATTTCTCCCTTTCCTGTTTTTTTTTTTTTAATTGTTTTTTGTTTAAAGCAGTGAGACTATTTCAACAAGTGCTAGTTTACTTAGAACTTTAATACATAAAAAATATATATAGGACCAGGCCTCCCCTTCATTAACTCCACAAGGCAGCTCAGATGGTGTCAGAATCCCGACACCTCTGGGAATATGAAAACTGCTGGACCTTCCAACTCCAGCATTCTCTGTATGAGTGTATATGTCACAAACACCCCATACGTGTCTAAAGACGTTGAATTCATATTCTCCTTCTTTCATCCATTTTAGAATTTTATACTCATCAATGTTAGGAAATGCTCTTTAAGAAAAAAAAAAACTAAGCCCATTTTCTTTTTTAATGCTTCATCTCTATTTAGGAGAGAGAGTTATATGACTCCAACGTGACTTGAAATTCAGTTACCTCCTTTCAAAATCTGGCCATAGTCTTTTTTGTTTAGAGTCAAATAAAAAAGTAAAGAGACATGAGGTTCTTGGTTGTTTTATCTGATCATTTATCTAACTTGCTATGACCCGGTTTTTGGAATGGTTAGAAATTAAAATTTTTTTAAAAATCAGTGTTTTTTCCTCCTGAAAACAAAAAAATACACTTTTTAAGAGCAGCTTTACGCTCACAGCAAAATTAGGGGAAAGTACAGAGATTTCCCATTCACCCCCTGCCCACCACCTGAACAGACTCCCCCAGTATCAACATCCTCCACCAGAGGGTACATTGCTACAATCAATGATCACCTAAAATCCATAGTTTACATTAGGGGTCACTCGTATCCTGTGGGTTGTGTATTCTGTGGGTTTGGACAAATATATAATGACATCTAACCACCCTTACAATAGCAAACGTTCTTTTTTAAAATTTTTTTTCCGGTACGCGGGTCTCTCACTGTTGTGGCCTCTCCCGCTGCGGAGCACAGGCTCCGGACGCGCAGGCTCAGCGGCCATGGCTCGCGGGCCCAGCCGCTCCGTGGCACGTGGGATCCTCCCGGACCGGGGCACGAACCCGCGTCCCCTGCATCGGCAGGCGGACTCTCAACCACTGCGCCACCAGGGAAGCCCAGCAAACGTTCTTGTCTCAATGCTCTAACGTTCTTCTCCTCCACGTGTTCATCCCTCCCTTTCTCTAACCCCTGGCACTCACCGATCGTTTTACTGTCTCCATAGTTTAACCTTTTCCAGGATGTTATATAATTGGAATCACACAGTCTGTAGCCTTTTCAGATTGACCTCTTTTACTTAGGAATATGCATTTAAGCTTCCTCTATGTCTTTCACGGCTTGATAGCTTATTTCTTTTTAGTCGTGAATAACGTTCCGTTGTCTGGATGGGCCACAGTTTATTTGTCCATTCACCCCCCAGAAGGACATCATGGTTGCTTCCAGTTTCGGCAGCTGTGAATAAAGCCGCTATAAATATCAGTGTAGGTTTTTGCGTGGACATAAGTTTTGAGTTCATTTGGGCCAATACCAAGGAGTGTGACTGCATAAGAGTATGTTTAGTTTTGTAAGAAACTGTTAGACAGTCTTCCAAAGTGAAGCTTTCAGGAGGTTACTATTTGTTCTTGCCTCTGAATCTCACTGCTTCACCCAATAAGCAAACATTTTGGAAGCAAACAGACCTGAGCTCAAATCCCGTTTCTCTCATTTATTAGCTTGCCTTGGGCATGTTACCTTCTCTAAGCTTCTGTTTCTTCATTTTTATGATGGAGAAAACAGTACCAGTTGTATTTGGCAGGATTTCGGTGACGATTAAATGCAGTTGTGTATACATAGAGTGACTTACGCATGGTAGGTAAATGGGAGCTATCCTTCCTTCCCCTCCTCAGAATAACCAAGAGACATGGTGCTTTCCTCCAGGGCTCAATCTCTAAGCTTGCTGGGGAAAAGGGGGTGTTACCATTTCAGAGCCGTCCTTCCACAGAGTATGGGGCAACCTCGCAAAGCATCCACACATGGAGGTGCAGAATATAACCCATTCAGAGCCTCACTTTAGACCTTTAGGTAAAAGCACTTTTATTCCCCTCTCCCCTACACCCACCCCTTGCAAGGAGCTACTGGTTCCCTGCAATACTTTTAATTTCTCTCCCCAAATCTCATCCAACATCTAGGTTTTATGAAATAATTTTATGTTATTCGAATTTTCCTTATAATCTGTTTCTTCTGGTACAAGATTCTTACTTATACATTCTCAGAGACTATTCTCACCATTAATATTTAATTGTATATTGTAAGGCTTGCTGGTCCTGTTTTCTCTCCTCCCCATCTTCTCCCATTTCTAAGTCTTTCTCTTTGGTTCATGGATTGTTTAGCTAGATTTTTATTTTACATAGGACCCAGAGATGAGATTCTCTCTGTTTGAGTCTATCATTAAATATCTTTCTTTTATCTCAATAGGAAATGGTATCTTGGCTGCTTAGAGGGTTCTTGAATGGCATTCTCTTTCTAGAAGGTCTGTAGATGTTCTTTACTGTCTTCTCCCCCAATGTGCCTGCTAGTCACTAGGGGTCTTATTAAGATGTGGATCTGAATCCAGGAGGACTGGGCTGGGGCCTGAGACTGTGCATTTCTATGGCCCTCCCAGTCGGCACAACAGCTGCCAGTCAGCAGATCACCCTTTCTGCAGCAAAGTTCCAGGTAATTGTGTAGCAGACGAGGAAGTCCCAGACAAGCTGGATTCCCCCCCTGCCCTGGCCCCCTTTAGGGGTAACTTGATTCTTTTCCCAGGACATTTGCAAATTTCTCCCTTGATCATGATAATCAAGAACTTCATTAGGACATGCTCACTGATGTGCCCTTTCTCATCAATCTAAACTAGGATTCAGCGAGTCCATTAAAACATAGACCCAAGTGTTTCTTCAACTCATGGACATTTTCCTTCTATGACTGTAGTTGGCCCTCATTATTTACTGAGTGTGTATTTGTGAATTTTCCTAAATGCTAACATTATTTCTAACCCCAGAATCAATACTTGTGGAGTTTTTGTGGTCCTTCACAAACGTGTGCTGGGTGGTAGATCCTGAGTCGCCCGAAGTGTACCTTCCCAGCTGAGGTTGGACCAGATGACAGTCTGCCTTCTCACACTACCTGCACGTGTCCTTTCCACAGTCTATTTTGTGCCACATTTTTAGGTTTTCTGCTTTTTCTGGGAGATTTTGCTGTTCGAAATGGCCTCAGGCATAGTGCTGAATTGTTACCCAGTACTCCTAAGTGTGAGAGGATGACTTGTGTCTTATGGAGACAATACATGAGTTAAAATTTCATTCAGGAATGACTTACAGCACTGTGGGTCGTGAGTCCAATGTTAATGACTTAACAACTTATATTAAATTAAATGAGGTTTCCTTAAATAGAAGCACATGTAAAGCGAGTTTAGGTACTGGTTAATTGATGAGAATGTTGTGACCAGAGGCTGGCAGGAACATAACCCAGTATTTCCCCAAGAAGTGATGGTTCAGTATTCACTAATTCAGTGTTCACAGCAACTTTATCAAACGTTGCCATAAATAATGAGAATCAGTGGTATTTAAAAATGTTTGTCTTTTCTCTATCCATTTCTGAGATATAATACCATTTGATCAAAATGTATTATCTTCCTCACATATTGTTGGGTTCAATTAGCTATTTTGTTGAGGGTTTTTATAACTATGTTTATGAGGGATATGACCCTGTAGTTTCCTTTTTTGGTGATATCTTTGTGTGGCTTTGGTATCAGGGTAATAAGATTTTTAATTACGAATTCAATTTCATTAATAAATACAGGGCTAGGGCTTCCCTGGTGGCGCAGTGGTTAAGAATCGGCCTGCCAATGCAGGGGACATGGGTTCGAGCCCTGGTCTGGGAAGAGCCCACATGCCACGGAGCAACGAAGCCCGTGTGCCACAACTACTGAGCCTGCACTCTAGAGCCTGTGAGCCACAACTACTGAGCCCAAGCACCTAGAGCCTGTGCTCTGCAACAAGAGAAGCCACTGCAGTGAGAAGCCCGTGCACCACGATGAAGAGTAGCCCCTGCTCGCCGCAACTAGAGAAAGCCCGTGCACAGCAATGAAGACGCAACGCAGCCAAAAAAAAAAAAAAA
The DNA here is from genome assembly GCF_026419965.1 of Kogia breviceps. Lineage (NCBI taxonomy): Eukaryota > Metazoa > Chordata > Mammalia > Artiodactyla > Physeteridae > Kogia > Kogia breviceps. The sequence continues at coordinate 162,629,249 of NC_081312.1, read as the reverse complement.
GATAAATAAAATTAAAAAAATAAATACGGGGCTAGTCCTATTAACTATTTTTTTCTTGAGGGAGTTCGTAGTGGCTGACACATGTTTTCTCAAACTATAATTTTCTCTTGAAAGCTCAATTTTTATTCTTGGCAACAAAAACTTTTCGTTGTTTTCTGTGCAAGGAGAAAATGTCTGCCATTTACCTGTGTTTGAGTAACCAGCTGGAGTTTGTCTGTCTGGCAGTTGTTCTTTCAAGGTAAAAATAACACTCTATGGAAAAAGTGACCTGTTCATCCTGAAATTCAAACAATTGCACAAGTGTTTCTCCTTGAAACAACCATTGTGCTGTGGATGTGACTGTGTTCTTCCATTTTGTCACACAGAATAGTAAAAAGATGCCCAGTCTAGTGTTGAGAGGGCTGAGACTTATCTGTAATCTTATGAAGGACAATCTCATGTGAAACTGGCAGTCCTGCACTGTCTGTCATCCAATGTTAGAAACACCTTTCGTGCATTTTGGTTTTCTAGTCGCCTATGGCAGGAGGGCAGAGGTGGTCCCTGTTATTCCCTCATAATCTGTTTCTTTTTCTTTTTCTGGAAATGCTATTCATCAAAAATTAGCTCTCCTGGAGCTATCCTTTCTGTATCTTCTCTTTCCCTCTGATCTCTTATTATTATTTTTTTTTGTACTTTGACACATTTCTTAACACTTGGTCTCAATAGTGACTGACGGTCCTCTTCTTTAATGCATCTCCTAAATTTTAAAACTCAAAGCATGTTTTGGGGGAAGCCCCTGGAAGTCTTTTTGTGCTTTTCTTCAATTTCCTTGAGTGCTCTTAGTACCTTTTACTGCAGGTGTTCATTTTTCTCCCCCTGCAGGTTTCACTGGGTTTGTGTTCTGAATGTTTCACCAGCTCTTCCTCTTTGGCTGGTGGGTCCTTCAGACATGCTCTGATTTTTGTTCTGTCAGCTCCCTGGGACTCACGTCTTGTTGCTAGAAGTAACATAAAGGCAGGAATGCTGACACCTTTTCATTCTAGATCAATATCTTTTAAAAAAAAAATGAGGTATAACTGGCAAGTAAAATTGGATCTATTTAAGGTGTACAATTGATGATGTGATATATACATACATTGTGAAATAATCACCACGATCAAGCTAATTAACATATCTATTATCTCACAGTTACCATTTCCTTTGTGTGTGTGTGTGAGCATGTGTATGTGTGTGTGTGTGTGTGTGTGTGTGTGTGTGTATGGAGGGAACACAAGATCAAGATCTACCCTCTTAGGAAAATTTAAGTACGCAATACAGTTTTTACTTATAGTCTGCATGCTGCACATTAGATCTCCAGAATTCATCTTGTACCATGAACTTTGTAGCCCTTGACCACCATCCCTCCACAACCCCTGCCCCCCTGGCAACCACCCTTCTGCTCTCTGCTTCTACGAGTTCACCTATTTTAGATTCTACGTCCATGTGAGATCGTGCAGTATTTGTCTTTGGCTTACATCTCACTTAGCATAATGTCCTCCAGTTTCATCCATGTTGTCTCAAGGGGCAGGAGCTCCTCCTTTTTCAGGCTGAAGATCAGTAATATCCTTTTCGGGCTTCCCTGGTGGCGCAGTAGTTGAGAATCCGCCTGCCGATGCAGGGGACACGGGTTCGTGCCCCGGTCCGGGAAGATCCCACATGCCGCGGATTGGCTGGGCCCGTGAGCCGTGGCCGCTGAGCCTGCGCGTCCGGAGCCTGTGCTCCGCAACGGGAGAGGCCACAACAGTGAGAGGCCCGCGTACCGCAAAAAAAAAAAAAAAAATAATAATAATAATAATATCCTTTTCCTTGGTCCTGCCCTACATGTCTTAATTCTTTGGGAAACTAAAGACTCAAGTAGGACTGGGGTCAGAGGTAATTACTCCCTTTGGGCGTGTGTGCACGTGTAGGGGGGGGCGCTGAAAACAAGGCTCTGAGTCATGAAGTCCTTGCCTAGACTTCTTCAGGGATCAGAAGCAGAAATCCAGGGGGGACATCTATGTCGTCATAGCGATTATCAGCCATCTGTTGAACTCAGTGCTGGGCACTGAGATAAATATTTTACCCTATATATTTATTTACTTTTATTGACATAAGGTTGATTTACGATATTGTGTTGGTTTCAGGTGTACAGCAAGGCAATTTACTTATACATATATATATATTTTTTTTTTCAGGTTATTTTCTATTACAGGTTATTACAAGCTATTGAATATAGTTCCCTGTTACACATATTATTTTAATCAAAGTTTCTTCTGGAGCAGAGTTGTCTGGTTATTAACGTACAACATTTGTCCTGTGACGTAGGTACAGGGATCCTTCCCACCTAGGGATGGGATGAAGAAACTGCGTCTTTCCCTGGGATCACACAGTTAGGAAGTGGAGAGATTGGGACCTGAGTTCAGGCCTGTCTCTGAATCCTCACTTGCTCTTGAGCTCTCTGCTCTACCAGCCCAGCTTTGGCCTCCATCTGTCTTGGACAAGAGTGGGACCTGCATCCCTCCTCTACTGCCCCTCTACACTTTGCTCAGGGGGCGGCTTCCCCATTTAGAAACATCCTTCATATTCTCCCAGTGCATGGGGTCAAGGGCACCGCGTCTTCATCTTCTGTGCATTCTTCCCAGCACAATAGCCCAGATATGATTATTATTTTTAATTACTTTCCTATTTAATGCATAAAGAGGCTGGTGGGTTGGGAGGTGTTCTCAGGTGATAGATCCTGATCTCCCTTTTGCTTGAAACATCCCCACCCTCTGCCCTTTAGAGCAGCTGATTCACAGGCTTCTCCTTATTACCATGAAGGCTGGGGGGCAGAACTATTCTATTTCTGGTTGCCATCAGCATTTTTATTTTGAAGACCTTTTGAGTGATGGGGTGTCACATACTCAAAAGTTCTCTTAGGGATCCGTTGGTCTCTGCCAAAGGAGTTTCCGCGTACAGTCTAAGAAAGAGATGTAGATTATCTGAACCAATGCTTAACTGCCAGTGATGTTTATAAAAACTTTGGAATGCAGCCTGTGGAAGAAGGTTGCAGAAGGAAGCCAGATACACCCGGGTGCCCTGATGGGGGCTCCTGCAGGGGTCTAAGGGCAGAAGAAGGAGTTTGGCTTCTTCCTGGTGTAGTGGGATCAGTCAAACCAGGATGTGTCCAGGCAAGCAGCTCTGAACCAGCAGTCACCCTTCCGGCCATGCAGGGAACTCCTAGTCTCCACCCCTACAGATTCCATTTCAGAAGATTTTGTGGGGTCCTGGCATGTATGTTTGCACAAAGGTCCTTGGGGTGATGGAGCACCAGCCACCACTGCCCAGAGGACGCAGGTCCTGGGGTCTGTGGTCATTTATCACCTACGTGAGAGAGCCAGAGCTGATAAATAACTCACGTAAAGTGCTTGCATTGTGCCTCGTCCTGACTGAACGACAATTATTACTGTTACTGGACCAGGAGCAGGGCGGGTACTCCTAGGACACAAATGGGAAGTGGGCTCGGTAACGCTAAGGATCATCAAGCCAGGGACAGCGAGAGGCAGGGTCAGGCATGACCAGGAGACCCGGGATTCGGGTTTTAAAGTTGGAACAATCTAGAAAGGTAGAGACAGGTTCCCAAGGGACACAGGTGATCCAGGTCCTTGAACACCTGACTTTATGGAGTGCCCCACCTGCCCTCCACCGCGCCCTGCTTTGCTCTCAACTCCTGCTTGTTCAGCCTGGCTGGTTCCCCACCTGGTTCTGACATGACTCCCCAGAGACTCTGGGGTCCAGACGCTACAGGAAATCAATTCACTCTCTGTGCCCTAGTACCGTCATGGTAGATTTTCAATTTCCTGGGTGACCAACGCTTAAATGACTTACCTTCCCATCTGGGCCCCCAGCGGACCATCCCTGGACGCTCTGCACAGAGAAAGGAGATGGAGAATGAGTCAGCCCAAGGAAGGGAGGGCATGCGGAGCTCAGCCGTGGACGCGTGGGGGACAGGCCATGATTAATGACGTGCATCTCTCTTGCCTGGCAGAGTCAAGTTTTTCACTTAGCCGTAAGTGACCCGTGCCACTCGGAAATGTAATTACTTCACTGGCCAAACTGAAACAGATACACTACTGAGTTTGGAAAATGAGAAAACCTGATGGCGAAGCTGTCTCCTTCACCTGGGACAGCCCGGGAGTCAGCAGCATTGAAGGCCACGGAGGAGGGAGGAGATGTTGAGTCCCAGGTTGCCCTCCCTAGCTTCCTGCTCAGATACTGGCTCTGATGGGCCCCGACCCGGCCCCACCGGGGGGCTGAGATGCAAAATGCTGCAGACATCCTTCCTTGACTGGGATCCCTGCCTGACATTTGGTCTCTAATTTATGGTCAAAGCGACTCCCTTTACTGCAGGAGTGACTAGTAATGTATTCATTTGCTTAAACATGAAAGTGAAAATTGGGGGATTTAGCTTCAATAGTTTTGACTAATTACACCCAGTTTTCACCCCACCGGCTGGGTGTGAGTGTACAAGTTCCATACGCTCTGTGTCGTCAAACACACACATTTTCTCCAGGCTGATGAGTGGGAAGAAATATCTCACTTTGCTTTCATCGGCATTTCCCTGATCACGAGTCGATCAGCTTCTCAGATGTTGATTGGACATTTTTGTTTCCTCTTCTTTGAGTGGCTTGCTTATATCCTTTGCCCATGGTTTCTACTTTTATAGTCCTTTTGTATTGATTTTAGGAATTCTTTATATTTTATGGCTTTAAGTCCTTTGCTGGATATTTATGATATTTCTCCTGGTTTGTCCCTTGATTTTAATTTTCCTTGTGGTCTCTATTAGGAAACCGGAGTTTTAAATTCTGATGTAGTCAAATTGATCAGTCTTTTCCCTTGTGATTTTGCTTTCTTGTGCCTTAATTATGAAGGTCTCCCATCCTTCTAGAGAGATTTCCCTATATTTTCTTGTAATATTTTTCAGATGTTGCCCAATATTGCCATTTTAACTGAGGTTATCCATCTCTCATTTTGGGGGGAATGTTGTGAAGTGGGGATTTAATTTAATTCCCCTCAACTATATAGCCACTAGTGCTAATATCCATCAGTGACTGTTTCTCCACCCTCCCCCTTCCTATGACCACTGCCTGAAATGATGTCTATACACATGTACTAAATTCCACATCTACTTTGTTTTGTGTCTGGGCTGCATATTCTGTTCCATTGACGTATTTGCTGATTACTGTTCTGTTAACACACTGAATCACAATAGCTCCAGAATACTTGCAATCTGAGGGCTGGCTCCACACCTTGTTCTTTTTCAACACTTTCTTGGCTCTTCCTGTGCACAGGAATTTTAGCATCAGCACCGTTTTGATGATTGTTCTTTGCTTGTTTCCTTTCCTTTCCCAGTTGAATCTTTCACCCTTTTCTGCCCCCCCCTAGTTTTATCGCTTTGCTTACTTTGTCACCCACATTTCTCATTTTCCTCCGTTTTCTGTGGGGAGGTGAATAGAGCCCTGGAGGGGAAATCAGGGAATCTGAGTTTTAACGCGAGTTCTGTCACGAGCGAGCTGTGTAACCTTGGGCAAGTGGTGCCTCCTCTCTGGATTTTAGTGTCTTTTTCTATAAAACGAGGGAGTGGACAAGTTCTGCCCTTCTTCTTTCACAGGGCGGCCTGTTCTTCCAAGTGACTCAGCTCTACTCATCAACGTAGGACGTAGCAAAGCTCTCCTTTCTCTCTCTGCAGCCTCCCACCCCAACCTTCACCCCCGAACTGCCTGCACCTGTGCCCCCCCGCCCCCCTCATTCAGGTGTGTGATGACCAGGTGCTGCTGACCAAGAGGCTTGGACTCAACATTTCCAGGCTGCTCCTCAGCAGAACAAAGAAAGGGAGCATCTGGGGCTGCCACAGGGAGGCTGAACTGGCTCCCCTTTCCCCGAGGCCCACTTGACGACACAGAGGGCCTCTCTGCCGTGCTCACCCAGGGAGGATTAGCTGACAACTCGCTGCCCACGTAACCACCACCTGTCGCCCACGAGGCCTCCATCTTCAACCTTGCAAATGGCTGGGTTGTATTTGCCTTGTCCGGCTGCTGTGTTTGCGTTTCTAACTGTAATGGTCACAGTTAGAGAGTTAATGAGGCAATAGATGCTCTTCTGGGTAATTAAACGCTCAGTGAAGGTGAAGCATTAGCTCAGGCTGTCTGCATACTCATTTGTCTGGAGGGAAGGCTGGAGGGCCTCCTTACTCATGTGAATTTTCTAAGGTCGTGGGGGAATGCCTGTTCCATTCACCTGGGACGCGATGTACCCTCTTCAGACATTTAAAAGGGATGTGTGTGTGGCCACTGTGGCTTGATGATTTGGTCTACAGTTCTAGAAATTCTTGGAGGGCAGGATGGTTCACATCTGTACCCCCCATTGGAACATTTTTAATTTTTATATTTTTTATACAATTTTTAAAGGTTACACTCCATTTACAGTTATTACAGAATATTGACTATATTCCCCGTGCTGTACAATGCATCCTTGTAGCCTGTCTTACACACAATAGTTTGTACCTCCCCTCCCCGACCCCTAGGTTGCCCCTCCCCCACTCCCCCCACTGGTAACCACTAGTTTGTTCTCTATATCTGTGAGTCTGCTTCTGTTTTGTTATATTCATCTACTTTGTTGTATTTTTTAGATTCCACATATAAGTGATATCATACAGCATTTGTCTTTCTCTGTCTGATGTATTTCACTGAGCATAATACCCTCCAAGTCCATCCATGGTGCTGCAAATGGCAAAATTTTGTTCTTTAAAAAAAAAAATTTTTAACATCTTTATTGGAGTATAACTGCTTTAAAATGGTGTGTTAGTTTCTGCTTTATAACAAAGTGAATCAGCTATACATATACATATATCCCCATATACCCTCCCTCTTGCATCTCCCTCCTACCTTCCCTATCCCACCCCTCTAGGTGGTCACAAAGCACAGAGCTGATCTCCCTGTGCTATGTGGCTGCTTCCCACTAGCTATCCACCCTACGTTTGGTAGTGTATATATGTCCATGCCACTCTCTCACTTCTTCCCAGCTTACCCTTCCCCCTCTCCCCATGTCCTCGAGTCCATTCTCTAGTAGGTCTGCGTCTTTATTCCTGTCCTGCCCCTAGGCTCTTCATGACCTTTTTTTTTTTTTTTTTTTTAGATTCCATATGTATGTGTTAGCATATGATATTTGTTTTTCTCTTTTGGACTTCACTCTGTATGACAGACTCTAGGTCCATCCACCTCACTACAAATAACTCAATTTCGTTTCTTTTATGGCTGAGTAATATTCCATTGTATATATGTGCCACATCTTCTTTATTCATTCATCTGTCAATGGACACTGTTCTTCTTTATGGCTGAGTAATATTCCATTGTGTGTGTGTGTGTGTGTGTGTGTGTGTGTGTGTGTGTGTATATATATATATATATATATATATATATATATATATATCTTGTCTTCTTTATCCATTCTGTCGGTGGACTTGGAAATTGACCCCAGAAGCAAGAAACTGCCTCACCCAAGGTTGTATGTCCTACCAGGGTGATTCACTGCTGCTGACTGCTGGTGCCCATACACAAAGTCCTGGCCCCCGCCTAAACTCAAGACAACTCGCAAAGCTCCCCAGCCCAGTGGAGCCTCAGCTGCCACTGCTTTGCTGGCCGGCTCCTCCCTTGGCCCAGTCTCGCTGTCCTCATCTCCTCCCATGTGCGTCTCCAAGAACATTCACCCAAACCTGCATATAGCTCTCTGTCTCAGAGTCTGTCTGGGGACCCTGACTTCAGACACACAGAGGACACACACACTGCATCATCAGCCTGGGTACCAGCGCCTTCTTTGGGGTCAGGTGTTCCCATGTCTCCACCTCCTTCATGTGGGGTCTGGCCCAGAGCACTCATGCAGTGTTCATCGAATGAATGAATGAATGAAAACAAAGTGTGGTGGATGAGATGGGAGAAGTTTGGAATTATGTTCAGGCGTATCAAAGTGAAAAACGGAAAAATTCACAAAAAGTCACTTTTAAGGCAATTTCTGAAAGAGCATGGAAAATGACTCTAGGGGGCATATGCTGAGATGGTACAACTTTTACTATATCGCCCAGTGGGCGTTTTTATCTTTTCAGCAACACGACTTCAGATTTGGCAGGTGGGTCGTGGGACTTGAAGTGGCCGGCAGCCTGTGACCTGAAGGGGTGCTGATGCTCTCAGCTCCTTGCTGACTCTCTCCCAGGGACCCACAGGCAGGTCACTATGGCGAGCTGCGTCTGACCAGCAGAATAACAGTCGCCACACGCTAGATTCTTCTCGTATCACACTTTATTGGAGTACAGCTTGGTTGAGGAAAGATGGAAGGAAGACGCCGCAGCCTTAACGGCAGCTGCCTATATAAGATTCGGGATACTGTGCAAGTCTCTGATTGGTTCATATCGAAGGCATAATTACACGTCGCCTTCGGACTGGTTACTGCTCTAAAACCTTGTTAGCATATCTCAACGCATGCGCACTGGCTACAGGATGGATGACTCAGCTTTTTCTACCCTGCTTTGCGGCAACGCTTTGCCGCGCCCCACAGGTCACGGCTGTTCTCAGCTGAGCCGTGTCTTTATCCACCCCACCTCCCGCCCCAGCTCTGAGCTCTGCTGACACCGGCCTTGAACTTCTGGCTCAGGTCTGTGGGCTCCTCCGTACCCCTTCCACCAGGCGGGTCTGCTGGCTGCCAGGCTTCCATCCAGGGACTTTGCACTTGGCTTTTCTTCTCTCAACACCCTAAGAGGCTGTTCGTGTCCCTCAAAAATCCAGTCTGCGGTGAGCTCACGACAGTCCCAAAGGCAGGAATTTGGCCTAGCTGTTCTTCTTCGCCCTGCAGCAAAGAATAATTATTACTGGGATTTTTCCACTTTTGTTGACCTTTTCCATGGTCACAAGGAGTTCGATTTTTTGCTAGACTTTTTGTTCTTCCTTCACTCAGGCTCTTTCTAGATACAATCGTTGTCCAACACTTGGACTGGAATGTCCTGGAGAGGCAATAGTAATAAATTAACACTTGCTGAGTGCTGCTGATACGCTGAGCTAAGGCTTAGGTTATACACACATCCCAACACTCCTAGGAGATGCAGCCCAGGGAGGGTAAGTAGCTTGTCCAGTTTACCGCAGATGAAGTAAAGTTGCGGGAAGCTGCCCAAGGTAACACAACGAGTCAGGGCTGGGATTTGAGCCCGGCAGTCTGGATCTACAGGCCACCCACTGGGGTACCCCTAGATGGGACTGCTCTGCTGAATAGTGTGACAGTTTTCAAAGAGCCCTAGGTCACTTGGGTTATAATCTCAGCTCTGTTTTGGACTTTCTGGGTGAGCTCCGGAGAATCACCCAGCTCTTCTGGGCCTTAGTGAAACAAGAGTGCTTCTCTGGGTCACCTTGAAGATTCACGCTGGCTGGGTGATTCTAAAAACCCTCTTTCTTCTTCCCTCCACCAGTTAAAATCTTCCTCTCCTAGCCCACCTTCCCATTCTTGACATAGAACACCGGTGGTATTTGGGGAGAAAGGATAGTTTCCTGGTACAAAGAAAACGTCAATGCCTACTCCCTTTCAGGGAAGAGGTGAACAGCTGGTTTGCTACTGGTGCCAACTCTTGCAATATGCTTATTACAAGCATGTGTGCCCCTGATCAGCAAAGAAACTCTGTGGTTCCAGCCAGCATCAGAAGGTGGTTCATAAGTGTTATTCTCTCATGAGCTACGGGAATTAATAGGGAACTTGATATCATTTAACGGCCTCTCCAAGGGCAAGACAGTTGATTGTTGCTATTTTAGTTTCTTTCTGGTGTCGGATAATATTAACTAGTTAACATCTGACATCTTAAGTCTTTGTACTGTGCTTAAAATTTCCTTTAAGGGACAATCAAACAAAGAAGGTCACAGAGTTTCAGCTTGTTGGCTGTGGAATGTGATTTAGCCAACAGAGTGGCCAGATGATGGCAGCATGACATCTGTCTCCGCTGGCCTGTGGCCCAAACAGAAAGGAGCGATAGTTTTGGCCTAAGAACCTGTTTTCCCTTGTAAAAGGGAAAATATCTTATGGGTAACATACCAAGGTGGTATTCATGAGTTGTTCCCCCCAGTATGGAGTTGTACAATTCTTTTTTTTTTTTTTTTTTTTTTTTTTTTTTGCTGTACGCGGGCCTCTCACTGTTGTGGCCTGTCCCATTGCGGAGCACAGGCTCCGGATGCGCAGGTTCAGCGGCCATGGCTCACGGGCCCAGCAGCTCTGCGGCATGTGGGATCTTCCCGGACTGGGGCACAAACCCGTATCCCCTGCATCGGCAGGCGGATTCTCAACCACTGCACCACCAGGGAAGCCCGACCCTTCAGTTCTTTAAGCTAGAAAATGAGGGTCTTTAAATCCTCACCATGCATACCCCGTATCGCACAAACAAAGGCTTGCTGGCCTTTTTGTCTCCAAGCATCCTTCAGCTTAGCCAGAATGGCCTTCCTAAATTGGACAAGAGTTCATAATTCTCCTCTGCTGAAGATCCTTCAATAGCCACCCATCTTGCCAGGATGAAGTTAGAAATCCTTCGTTTACTTGGTGGTAACTTGGTCTCTGCTAACTCTCCAGTTTTGCTGGTTTAATAAGCAAATCCTCTCGCACAAGGACTTGCAAGGATTCGGATTGTTTTTTTTTTTTTTCCGGTACGCGGGCCTCTCACTGTTGTGGCCTCTCCCGTTGCGGAGCACAGGCTCCGGAAGCACAGGCTCAGCGGCCAGAGCTCACGGGCCCAGCCGCTCCGCGGCATGTGGGATCTTCCCGGACCAGGGCACGAACCCGTGTCCCCTGCATCGGCAGGCGGATTCTCAACCACTGCGCCACCAGGGAAGCCCTCGGATTGTTTTTTATTTGAGCTCTGTCATCACCTTCTCTCCCCTGTTTCTGATGACAAATTCCTAGGGGGCGAGCACTGTGCTTTACGGTTTGTGGCATTTCCAAAAGCCTCACGGGGAGCCAGGCCGCCCTCATGGAGCGCTTTGTTGCACGGTTTTCCCGGATGAGGCAGCAAAGTTGGGAGGTGGACACCCGGAAGGCCCGTCACCTCTGCCAGCCATGGCTGAGGGACCTGCCGTGAAACCCAGGTCTTCTGGGTTTCCTTGTCTGTGAAATAAGCTTGTTGATGGGAGTTTCGTCTCTAGGTTTTCCTCAAACTCTTGTCTGTCTGTGGTCACAATCCTGGGCTCATGCAATGTCACGGCCACACACGAGAGGGAAGCATTGGCTAAACTGTTGAGAAGCCCATGTCAGCTTGACTCTACCTTGCAAGTTGATTTTGCTTTGTTTCAGCAAATAATGGTGATGAAGACGGTAGAGTGAATGCAATTTATCTCTCAGAGCCTGAGGGTTGCATAATGTCATTATTTGTCTGGGCAGGAGGCTCCCTTAACCTTCGCAGAGGGGCACATGAGTCAGAGGGGGTGGTGTCCCCCAACCCTTCAACCCTATGAGGGATGATGCCGAAGTTCTCTTTGCAAAGTGGGCCAGGATCACTTTCCTGGAGTCCAGCTGAAATCCTTCTGACTGAAATAAGCTCTTCTGATCCTGTCCCAAGTGGGGATGGATAACAGATTGAGGGACCATATAAGAAAACTTCAAATATTTAAAATGATTCATTGCCAATATGATTTGGTTTACTTGGTTTATTTCAGGATGAAAATTTTCAATTTGTTCACTCTTTTTTCCTCACAGGATGCTCTGAGTTCTGCCTTTGGCTGTGGCATAAGAATTTGCTCATAAGGATTCTGACCATGAATCCAAGGTAGAGCACGGATAGATCAGTGTCTCACTGAGGAAAACTTAGAGCCGCTCACATCCTTGGAGGAGCTCAACGTTTTGGAAACACCTGTTGTCTTTATCTGTGGAGAACAAAGGGCACGTTCCCTCTGCAGGCTCCAGGGGAGACACCTTCCTGCCTCTTCCAGCTTTTGCTGGTTCCAGGGGTTCCTGGGCTTGGGGCTGCATCCCTCCTGTCTCTGCCCCCATCTTCACCCCACCTCCTCTTCTCTCTATGTCTTCTTTTCTGTCTCTTATAAGGACACTTATCCTTGGATTTGGGGCCCACCTGGGTAACGAAGAGTGATCTCATCTCAAGATCCTTAATGTAATTATACCCGCAGAGACCCTTTACCCAAAAATCTCATTTATAGGGTGAACATATCTTTTGGGAGCCACCATTCAATCCATCCTAAGACCCCTTCACTTTTCAGCAGGGAGCTCTTGTGTTATGTCTTCTCTGAAGACTTTTATATGTGTTTTTATGTATGAGGATGGATTTTTAGTCACGACCGATAATACTTCCATATGTGCCCTGCAAAGCTGGATGTTGCAGACTTTAGTGGTTCTCAGCCTCAAGTACTATCATTATTCAAATCTAAGATGTTGACAGTTGTAAGATGCACTATTACTTTATGTGCTACCTAAGAAAGAAAAAACTCTGCCCGTTAAATGATGACCTACTGTCAAGTTTAAGATGCACCTTGATTTCATTTTATGTGAAAGTGTGCAACTAATGAAATGCAGCATAACCTATAAAAAGTCAATGTGAATCATGAAAGTTTTAAACATTAGGATAAAGAATGTCTAAAGTAACAGTGGTTGTTTTGCCAGGAGAAGAAACTTCTCAGAGTAGATATATTCAAATATCTTAGTAGATTTCCTGTAAAAGCCTGGTTAGATGGTGGTTTTGTCAAGCTTTGGGGTCTATAGCAATTACCTGGAGGTGCTTATTAAGTATATGGATTCCTGGTCTCACCTCCACTGATACATTGTATACAATAGTTACCCCAGTAATACACTATACATCACTGCATAATGCTGATGCAGGAAGTTTGGGATAGAACCCCCAAATCTGCATTTTTAACGGGCAACCCTGAGATTCTGAAAGGGGTTATCTAGGAAACACTCTTGAAGGAATATGGGATCAGATTGATGCTTTTTAGTTCCAAGTATTCCAACATTGGACTAAGACTTTTCAACAATAAAAAAGAACATATTGGCACATGCAGCAACATGGATGAATCTCAAAAATATTTTGGTAAATGAAAAAAGAAGATAAAAGACTACACATTGTATGATTCCATTTATATGAAATTTGTGGAAGAGGCAAAACTCTTTAGACAGAAAGGAGATTAGAGGTTGCTTAGAACTGGGGTTTGGGGGCAATAATTGCCTTCCAATGGGCACAGGGGAACTTTTGGGGGGTATTGGAAATGTTCTGAAATGGGATTGTGGCAATGATTGCAAAACTCTATAAATTTACTAAAAATCATTGGACTGTACATTTAGAATGAGTGAATTTCATGATATGTAAAGTATACCTCAATAAAACTGGTGAGAAATATCAATAAATATAGCTATTGCTATTGCTATTTCTCTCATTCCACAATTGGTCTAACCTTCCTGGGCCTGAAAACCAGGAACAGTAATGGCCATAGGTGCAAGCAGCTGCCCTGCAGGCTCTGCTCTTAGTCTGGATAGGTGCTCTTGGGGTGGAGCAAAGACCAGGGTCTCCTCAAGTCTTTAGTGTGTCTCCCGATTATGCTTTTTGGACTCTGGGCGCCTCTGCTCTTTCCACAGTTCATGGATTGTATAAGGTCTGGGGGTGGAGCAAACTCAGGATGCTGAAATCAGATAGATTTTTGGTGTCAAAGGGGCAGTTCCATTGTCTGAAGCTGGAGTGTCTTTATTTGGGGCTGATCCCCCAGCAACTAGTACAAATTCCCTGATGTAGATTCTTAGGAAGATCTGGGTTAAGAAGGCGGGCTCCTAGACCAGCCCAAAGTCTGCACGTTAGAAAAGCCAGATTTTCAATCTGTTGGGCTCCCTTGGCCAAGAGTGTTATAACCAACAGATAACAGAGTCAACTGCACTCAAATTCCTGATATTCTTCCATGGCATAATCCATGTGTAATCCTTGGTCTTCTAGGTCATGATATGGGAGGTTTACCTCTGGACAAGGGGCTTCAAGATCCAGCAATAATTAGTCCTGTGTCCCTGTTTCAAAGAAGGTTGTCATTTTCGAACCAGAGCAAGATTTGAAGATATAGTCCTGCAAAAGCAAATTTCAAAACTCTTAAGCTTGTTCTCACATGACCTAAAAAAAAAAAAAAGAAAAATTAGGAACAGTGTTTTGCATGTAGGAGAGACTCTGTAAATATTTGCTGAACTGAATTCTAGTTACAACACTTTCTGCAGCCCCACCTTTGCCAATCCCAACGTTTAGTAAAAGTGGCCCAAATCTTGTTAGTGCTACAGAAGTTTTGCATTCCCCCCGGAGCAAGTTTTAACATCTCTAGTTACACATTCAGTGGACATTCTTACACGTACATAATCCAGTGTTCTGTCCCATTTGCATGGAGTACACAAGACGACTATATCTGACCAACATGTAATGTTTACATAAAATGTTAAAATTGCTTCCAGAGCCTCCTATGAACACATTCCCCGAGGACGTTTCTCTTCTACACTAATCCTCATTAGAGCATTCATGTTCACCAAGCGAGATCATCCAAAAATGTTTCTATACCATTAACTCCAACCTCCCTCTTTCAAAAATGTTGCTGACTCACAGTGAACAAAGCTGTTTGATATAGCACAATAGGACTGCTAAGAATACATCCCCTGCTTTGCTTGCACAGGTTCTGAGCCTTGCAGTTTCTCTCTTTTGGTACCAGTGGATGGAAGGAAGCTCACAAAATGAGGGCTTTTCTTTTTAAAATCATTCTATTTCTTACAGCTCTCTTCCAGTGTTTCCATGGCTGGTGTCCAGCTTCACAGGAGGCGGAGGTGAGGCCACAGACCAAGGGTCTGTTTGTGCACTTATGTTTTTAAGGCTTATCATAAGGTGTGTCTGCATTTGGCATGGCAACCAGACGAGATAAAGGCAAATAATAAATGGCAGTCCTAGAAGTAGCAAACATTGCATGGAGGGGTGTGCACCGCCTATAAAGATGTATTTAGATAACCGAGGGTCAGAAAGCTAGACCTTTGATTAGCAAATATTTGCTGTTCTCTCTACAGGGGCATGTCTCTTTTAGAAATGGGTGAGGAGAAATAAAAGCAACTATTTACTTGTGGCACAAGAGAATGCTTGTTTATAACTCAAGATGTCCTCTTCTCTCCCTCCCTTCCTTTTGTCCCCTTCTTCATTCTGGAAAGCATTTCTTGTTAAGATAAATAATATGAAAATTTACCTGCTTTTGCCACTCTTAGTCAACATAGAATTGGCAGTTCCAGCTAAAATAAGAAAACAAACAAAAAAGAAATACTCTACATCAAAATAAGTAAAATTATCTCTGTTCTGAGATGACATGATCGTGTGTGTAGAAATCTGTAGAGATAAAACAAAAAACGTTAGACTAATAAACAATTTCAGCAAGGGTGTAGGATACAATATCAACACAGAAAAATCAGTTACATCTCTATACCTTAACGATGAACCGTCTGAGAAGGAAATTTAAAAAGCAATTCCATTTAAAATATTACAAAAAAATACTTAGAAATAACTTAACCAAAAAGGCAAAAGAAATGTGATAAATGGAATATTGCCTGCCATATCAGTAAACAAAAGATGTCACAGTCATCAGTGATTGCAGCCACAGCCTATGGTGAGCTGGTGAGCCCTGAGGGAACTCAGGGAGGAAACAGAATACCTGCCATCTAGCAGCCATCAGACTGCAGCCACTCCCTAAGATGAGCCCTGAGGAAACTCAGGATGTGAAAAAACAGGATACTGGTTCCAGAAGCTGAGGAGTGAATTCAGTGAGCCCAGACTCTTGCATCTTCCCATACATAGAAAAGTGTTAAATTCCTTAACTTGAGATAATCTGGTTTTTGTTAATTAACAATTATCTTCGATATTCAGACTACCTGCCCTTTGTTGCAAAACTTCTATATAACCTGGCTTCCCCCTGCTTCCTTGGAACAGTTCTCTCAGGGTTACTTGAGATGGTGTCTCCCCGGCTTGAAGTCCTAAAAATTTCTGCTGAATAAAACATAACTCTCAACTTTTAGGTCGTGAATAATTTTTTAGTTGACGAATGTATAACTAAAAATTTTGTTTGAAGAAAGTAAAGACACAGATATTGGAAAGACAACCATGTTCGTGAATGAAAGACTTAATATTAGGTTGACGATATGAACCAAAGTGATTACACATTCCATTGAACTTTATATATATCTCAACATCATTTTTTTGCAGAAGTAGAAAATATCACCCTAAAATTCATATGGAATCTTGAGGGACCCTGAATAGACAAAGCAATCTTGAACAGAAAGAAACAAGTCTTGGAAAAGAAAAAGTAAAGTAAAAAGAGAGAACAGATTTGGGTTTCTCACAATTCCAGATTGCATAACTTACTACAAAGCTACTATCATCAAAATAGTGTGGGTAATGGCGTAAAGACAGATATAAAGACCAGTGAAATAGAACAGAATACAAAAATAAACTCAAATATAGCTAATATTATTTGACAAGGTTGCCAAGA
The DNA here is from genome assembly GCF_026419965.1 of Kogia breviceps. NCBI lineage: Eukaryota > Metazoa > Chordata > Mammalia > Artiodactyla > Physeteridae > Kogia > Kogia breviceps. The sequence goes on along the minus strand of NC_081312.1, from coordinate 162,612,708 downwards.
TCATTTATGGGAAAAGTGCAGTCCTTTCAACAAACAATGTTGAGGAAACTTCATATCAACGTGCAAAAGAAGGAAGTTAGACCTCTACCTTACACACACACACGTACACGCACACACAGACATGCACACACACACAGGCACACACACGCACAAATCTCAAAATGCATCAAAGACCTAAACATACAAGGTACATATATGAAACCCTTAGAAGAAAAACTAGAGGGAAAGCTTGATGACATTGGATTTGGATATGTCACCAGATATGTACAGGCAACAACAACAAAAATACATAAATTAGTATTCATCAAAATTCAAAAATTTTTTTGTGTCAAAGTAAACTACCAAAAGAGTGAAAAGTCAATCCATAGAATGGGAAAAAAAGATCTTTGCAAATCATGTGTCTGGTAAAGTTGAATAGAATGGAACTTCCTGGAAATACCATAAAACTTTATCTCAAATCACCTTTTCTCAACTCTCCCAGCCATTACTTGGTGACCTTTACTCTTTCATGGTTAATATTTCCATAATTAATCTTTTGATTATCCCTTCCTACTGATGCAAAATTTAAGTTTTTATATCTTCCTTCAGAGTTTGTCTTGACTACCACTGTTTCTCTTCCCTACTGAATTCAAAGAGTTTTCTAAGAGCATTTGGACCTACACCTTGAAATAGTCCTAGTGTCTTCCACCTGGTTGACTTGGACATGGTTGAATTTCTCACAATCTGTATGTGAACAGCCTACACATATGATTGGAAATACATTGTTTCACAAACATCACACCGAGCAGTTTGGTGTATTCTCTCCACACCCTTCAGAAGTGACCTCTGGGGGGTTTCCCCGGTGGCGCAGTGGTTGAGAATCTGCCTGCCAATGCAGGGGACATGGGTTCAAGCCCTGGTCTGGGAGGATCCCATATGCCACGGAGCAACTGGGCCCGTGAGCCACAACTACTGAGCCTGCACGTCTGGAGCCTGTGCTCCGCAACAAGAGAGGCCGCGATAGAGAGAGGCTCGTGCACCGCGATGAAGAGTGGCCCCCACCTGCCACAACTAGAGAAAGCCCTTGCACAGAAACGAAGACCTAACACAGCCCAAAATAAATTAAAAAAAAAAAAAAAAGAAGTGACCTCTGTTACTCTTCTGTTTTTTTCTTTGACTCCAATTTTTTATACAGTGCATCCAAAACCAAAGTAAATGTGTGGACAGTGTGACCCTTAGTTCCATCTGAAGGTGGCCAAGGTGTTTTGGTCACTTCCCCCAGTTCCTTCTTCTGTTCCCTCCCCTCTATATTTCAGAGACACTACCTATTCTTCTTCATCTTTGTATTTTTGCACTTACAGAATCTCAGAGTTTGAGGGAACTTGAAGGCCAATCACAGTCACAGAATAAGTGAAAGCATCAGATCACAACAGGAATAAAGTGTTACATCAATAAACATCTTTATTATAGAAGGAGTTGATACTCTTGTATAAGAAAATGCTCAGACTCTCAAAAAAGCATTCAAAGAACTCTTCTTAGGTAACATGCATTTCAACATCTGCTGGGTGTTCATCCAATCTGTCCTCAATGAGAACAATTTCTTCATGTCCTGGAGCAAGTACATCTATTGTTCTTGATCTGACAACTAGAAAAGTCTTGCATATCGTGTTCATGATTTCTGGCCACAAATTCAGATGAGTAAGAAGAAAACCAGTTCTTTGTTTTTCTTGGAAGTGATTTTTCTTGGAAAATGGAAGCTGAAAAACATACTGTATTTTAGATACAGAACCAAGTCTTGGGGGTCCCCCTGATCATCAGGGACTGGATCCACAAAGACACATTGTTCTAGGTCTTTTGGTCCATTTAGGTCTGGCTGCTCTGCATGATGGTCAATCCAGTTCCAGAGGGAAAAGAGATGGTTACTGCTTTGAGGTCTCAACGTCTAAATGTTGATATAAAAGAGAAAGAAGGGGGGATTTCCCTGGTGGCACAGTGGTTAAGAATCTGCCTGCTAATGCAGGGGACACAGGTTTGAGCCCTGGGCCGCGAAGATCCCACATGCCATGGAGCAACTAAGCCCGTGCTCCACAACTACTGAGCCCGCGTGCCACAACTACTGAATCCCACGTGCCGAGAGTCCATGCTCCACAACAAAAGAAGCCACTGCATGAGAAGCCCACGCACCGCAATGAAGAGCAGCCCCCGCTCGCCGCAACGAAGACCCAACGCAACCAAAAAACAAAACAAAACAAAAAACCCTTATTTAAAAAAAAAAAAAAAAAGAGAAAGAAGTGAAAAAGTCTTAACATAATTGCCTAGAGTGTGTGGGTGAACTTGCTTGGAACTGTGCTGGGAGAAAAGACGCTACATCAGAAGACTCTTTCCTTATTCTCCAGACCACAGAGATTTTCTTTCAGACATTGTCTGAAAGGTTTCACATGACACAATAATTCTGGCATTCACAACAGAAACAGATAGATATCAAGGACTATTGCTCAAAAATACAGAAATTCAATGTCATTTATCCTATTATTTGGTCACAAACTCTTGAAGTTGCTTCCTATCAAGTCTGTGTTCCTCATCATTAAAACATCTTTTGTTCTCCCTCATGAGGAAGAATCCTGACCTCATGGATACGGTCTAATGTACACAACAATGCTAGTGGGATCCAAGTGAGACAGCTCTTTCGTTACTCACTGTCTAGCAAACACCAGATTTACTGTCACATGTATGCAACATAGTAAAAAAGAGATGCCATTTTTATGTACCCCAGAATTTATTTGCCACAGAAACTGTATGTTCTACAGAAAATAAGGAGAAAAAGAAAATTTCATTTCCTATCTTTTCAGAAATTAATTAAAATAACAACCAAATAATAACCCAAAGCATGGAAAACTGATCATGGCTTAGTTCTGTGAAGTAGAGAAAAAAATAGAAATAAAAATAATTTTAATTAGTGACATACTTGAGGGGAAATGTAGCATTGATAGGAGTAACAGCATCAATTATACTATCCAACATTTTGAGTGATTACTATTTACCAAGAAGCACTCTCAATGAATCAAACATCCTATGAAGTAAGCTCAACTATTAACTCATTTTACAGATAAAGAAAGTACAGAGGTGATTGATTTGTCCAAGGCCACATTGAAGGTGATTATTTTTGTCATTTTTGTAAACCTCAAGAGACACTGTCTTATATAGATGTTTGCACATTTATCCCTCCTTTCCTACTTCCCGCTTCCACCCTTAATCTGAAAATAGCGTGAGTAAGGTGGATAATTTTGGGGGGGGGAAAGGGAACATAGGCAGAAATCTTCTTGCATTACATGTGTACTTTATGGAAAATGGATAATTAATTGCAAGAAGGGAGACCGCTAGAGCTGATTTTCCAACTTTTCCCAAGGGCTCCCCGTGGTTAAGGTATGCCCACCTGCTCCAGTAGCACACCTGGATCCACACTGCAGGTGAGCAAGATATGCTGGGTATTTCACACATATCCTGCCATGCCAGTTGTCATTCCATTCTTCTCCCAATGGATCACCTGCACCAACATTTAATGACGCCATTGAGAGCCACCAGGTTAGATGTTCTAAGGATCATTCTTCCATGTCTGGTGAGGCAGTTATCCAAAACTGGGTGGCCCCAGTGACTACCTCACATCGAGGACAGTCAGAATTTGCCCCATGAGCTCAATTATAGAGACCACAAATGGTGGCATCTGGGCTCAAGAATACACTAGCTGGTATTCCACAGCCCGACCTTCCCTTACGTGCTCTCTGACCGTGGATGTTACTTGGATTTCAGCTGATGATTTTTCTTTGGTCAGCCCTCTGAGTATTCAGTTCCCCTGCCTTCTGCATCACTGAAGACACTCATTCAAATGGCAGGTGTCCGGTCAGAATGTTGTGGAATTTTAATATCCAGACACACTCAACAGCAATTACCGTGTTGCTGATAGCAATTTGATAGCAATACCAATTCCCTCTTTTTTTTTTTTTTTTTTTTTTTTTTTTTTTTTTTTTGCGGTTCGCGGGCCTCCCACCGCTGTGGCCTCTCCCGCCGCGGAGCACAGGCTCCGGACGCGCAGGCTCAGCGGCCATGGCTCACGGGCCCAGCCGCTCCGCGGCACGCGGGATCCTCCCGGACCGGGGCACGAACCCACGTACCCTGCATCGGCAGGCGGACTCCCAACCACCGCGCCACCAGGGAAGCCCCCAATTCCCTCTTTATAAGGAGGTTAACGTCCTCGATGTAGCGGGCTATTTTCTAACCTTTGCCTGTTCTAATCTTTGGCTCATTCATATTGCATTCTGTCAAGAGTCATGAAGAATATAAGACATCAACCTAACTTGTGAGCTAACAAATCAGTCTGTCCTGGTTTCACGATGCCCGTAGAGGAAAGACTGTGTATTACTCACAGCAATTGCTGTAACCAAAATAAGAGTATCGTTTTCCAGCTTTGTTGAGACGTAATTGACATATAACATTGTATAGTCTTAAGGTTTACAATGTGATGATTTGGTGTAGGTATATATTGCGGAAATGTTCACTACAACAAAGTTTGTTGTGCTAGTTCCTTGAGCCCCTATTTCTAAAGGTTGAAGTGAAGGGGCCAGGTGATACCTGAACATGCAGTGAGTTGAGTTATAGGAGAAAAGCCTTGAGTCTAGGGCCCCCGGATCAATTACAGCGGGCACTCAGCATACCTGCCCTTTCTCTGGAGGGAGATATTTTCCTTATATTACTGGACAGTAAACACACCTTCCATTTCTCTGGATGGAACCACGATCTCTATATTGCAAGACTGTTCACTGTACAAATGTCTTGAAAAAATTAACGTGGATGAGGGCAGTCAGTGCCTCTGCTTATCGGGTGTACAGAAATGCGAAAAACTGTGCAACGTATCTCCCAAGGGGCACTTACCCACTTCTAACAGCTGACTCCTGACTTCATTAGTAGCCTTCATCCTCCACCAGACTATAAACTCAAGGCATTTAACAATAATTTATTTCTGTCTACATTATTTACTGATAAAACAATGTCTGGCACATAAAAGATTTTCAATAAAGTTTTGCTGAATGAATCAGTGAATGAATGGCAAAATATGCAAGAACTAATCAAAATGCTAAAGCATAGACAAATGATGAAAAATTAAATTAATGAATATGATACACTTCTTAAAACAAGCAAAATGTCATACTGGATTTTTAAAATAATATTTGATAGCTTCAGAAAATACTTCTGTTAGGTCAAAGGAATGTATACAATTTGTATGTTGAACATTATTTTGATTCGTAAATAAAATACAAACTCACACGTTTGTAAAGGAAAATCATGAAGGAAAATGTACCAAACGTTAAATGTAATGGGCTAGTTACAGGTTATCTTTATTCTCTATTCTTTCCTTTTTTCCCCCAAATTTCTGTAATTTGCATGTATGACTTTAATGATCAGGAAAAACAAACATCCTTATCTCTTTCATTGAAATATAGTTGACTTACAATATTATATTATTTCAGATGTACAACAGAGTGATTTATTTTTATAGATTATATTTCATATAAAGTTATTATAAAATATTGGGTATATTCCCCATTATTCTAGGTTGTAGGGTTTTCCCTTTCAGGACTTTAAATACATCATGTCACACCCTCCTGCCTACATACTTTCTACAGAAAAATAAGCTGATAGCCTGACAGGGTTTTCCTTGTATGTGACTCGTTTTTCTCTTGCTGCCTTTAGAATTCTCTCTTTAAGTTTCGCCATTTTAATTATGATATGTCTTGGTGTGGACCTCGTTGGTTTTATCTTGTTTGGGACCCTGTGCTTCCTGCACCTGGGTAGCTTCTCCCGTTTTCAGGTTCAGGAAATTTTTAGCCATAATTTCATCGAATACACTTTCTGCCCATTTCTCTCTCCTCCTTTTGGGACCCTTATAATGTGAGTGTTAGTACACCTGATGTTGTCCCAGAGGTCCTTTAAACTGTTCTCTTTTTTAAAATTTGTTTTTCTTTTTGCTGTTTTTTTTTTTTTTTTTGCTGTTTTTATTGCACGATTTCCATAATTCTATCTTCCAGATCACTTATGAGTTCTTTCATATCATGTAATCTGCTATTAATTCCTTCTAGTGTGTTTTTCACCTTAGTTATTGTATTCTTCAGTTCTGACTGGTTATTTTTAAAAATATTTTCTAGTTACTTGTTAACATTCTCACTGTGTTAATCTACTCTTTTCCCTAGTTCAGTTAGCATTCTTATTACTAATGCTTTGAACTGTGGTAAGTTATTTTGGTAAGTTATTTATCTGTTTCATTAGTTATTTTTTTCAGGTGTTTTTACTTATTCTTTCATTTGGAACAAATTCCTTTGTCTTCTCATTCTGCTTAACTTTCTCCATCTCTATGAAATTAGGTGAAACAGTTACCTATCCCTGTCTTGAAAGCGTGTGCTTGTGTGGAAGCAACTCTAGAGGCTTTTTTTTCAAAATAAATTTATTTATAAATTTATTTATTTTTGGCTGCATTGGGTCTTCTTTGCTGCATGTAGGCTTTCTCTAGTTGCAGTGAGAGGGGGCTACTTTTCCTCGCATGTGCGTGCTTCTCATTGTGGTGGCTTTTCTTGTTGCGGAGCAGGGGCTCTAGGTGCGTGGGCTTCAGTAGTTGTGGCACGTAGGCTCAGTATTGTGGCTCGTGGGCTCTAGAACACAGGCTCAGTAGTTGTGGTGCACGGGCTTAGTTGCTCCATGGCATGTGGGATCTTCCCGGACCAGGGCTCGAACCCGTGTCCCCTGCATTGGCAGGAGGATTCTTAACCACTGAGCCACCAGGGAAGCCCCAACCCTCGAGGCTTTGGTGGCAGAGCTGGAGCTGAAGTGAGCACGGGTCACGCCTTTCCCCAGGTTGTGCTGGCAGCTGTCACGTTGATGAGAGGTGGGATGGGGGAGGCTAGAGCCAGAGACAAGTCTGAGCTGGGGTTTTTCCTATGCTCAGTGGCTGGCACCATCGTATTGGGCCAGGCTAGGTCCCAAGGTGCTGGAGCAGAAGTCCTGAGGGTTGGGCCCAAACTGGTTACATTCCCTTTAAGTGTGCACTCTCTCCCTGCCCGCCCCACCAGCGCTGGTACCTCTGGCCAAGAGGGGAGCAGGGCTGGAGGAAGACAGGTTGGAGCAGGCACCTGGTATGGGCTGCCGTGCATGCTGGTGAAATCCTGGCACACCCGTCAGAGCTCCAGAACACTTCTGATCTGCCACTTTTACCAACAGCAGTAATGGTCACCCTTGCCCTGTTCAGATGTCATGCTGGCCTGAGCCAGCTCTGTCCCCACAACTGCACACTGTCCCTAGCACTGGCAGCCCTTGCCTTAGTAGGAGCTGACCTGGAGCCAGAGGTGCTGAAGTGGGCATTGGCGTGGGCATTGGCCTGGGCCGGGGTGCACCCTGGGGCTGTCACAGTAAACTGGCCAGAGTCCTGGGCTGTTCCAATCTGCTTCCTAGTTCCCAGGAGCAAGCAAGTGCGTGCACCTTTTTCAAGAGGAGAGTCTAGGTTTCTTACAGCCCTCCTGTTAGTCCCACTGGTTTTCACACCAGCTATGGGGACTCCACTTCCTGGTGGTGGACCCCAGGACTGTGGTGCCCAGTATGTGGTTTGAACTGCTCACTCTCCAGGGAGGATCTCCAAGACCGAATCCCTTCCTCTTCTGTGTCCCTCCTCGGGGCACAAGTCCTGATCTGAATGCTTCTCTTCCCTTCCCACCCAACTCT